>NW_008580168.1:680830-813461 GCF_000520115.1 Aphanomyces invadans
CTCACGCGCATGTACAGCCTCCCTCCTTACAAAATGAACGGGTGTGCCCCATCAGGGAGGATTCAGCCGCCACGCGCTCAAGCCCATGCTTGACTGGGGCATGACCCTTTCGTCGTGCAAAACCATCACCGCCAGCTCATCCTGTGCGGAATGCACGATAGAATGTAAAGGACTACTACTGCGTAGTCGTTCCGAAGGGAGTTCATGTGGATGTTCGCGCCGCCGTACACTGGCTCATCCCTGGCAAGCTGTCCGAGTTTCACATGGATGCGCCACGCAACGGCACTCGACACTGGTCAGCAGGACAGACATGGAATTGTTCGGCCGTACAGTCGGAACAAGGTTGTATCGACGTCGCCGGGACTGGCGCATCCCCCGTGGTCGGCTTGTGTCGGCACCATCCATCGTTGGCAGTCGTTCACATCGCAAACTAAACCACCCCAGTATGAGTGGGTTGAATCGAGCGATGAGGACTTTAGAATGCTAGCGCCATCTTTTCGTACGAACTTGAAAGCATTCCTCCACTCAAGGTGAAGCCACGAGCCTCCCTCGTGGCGTCAGTGCAGTCTGACGGTGGCCCACACGAGAGGGGACCTTTAGCGAGGACAATTCGAACGTAGGTTTGGTGGGGCGATGTCCAGTCTGCAGCAGCAACGAGCTGGTGCTGCATATCCTCTGTTGTCTGTCGCAGCGCGCGCTCCCTCGCGCCTGGAGATTACAGGTTCAGTCTCCGTGTCAACCATGTCCTGCCAGTCCACGCGCGCCTTGGCATCATTCAGAGCACCAGCGCAACGCGAAAATAACTCGGCGATTGTGTAAAGCTGAGCTGGCGCTTCATCAGCAGCGTTTCCAACGATGGAAATAGCGCATGAACCGGCCCAAGTGGGGGAAGGTATCCAGTTGAGCTGACCGATCATGGAACTCCCCCACAGACGTCTTGCGTATACAGAGCCATTTGCCCCGTCGCAATCGGCGCTGTGAATGACACCCCCCGTCCCTCATTTTGCAATTCCCCCGAGAACTGTCGAAGTTAGTCGCCCACGCTGCCACCGCCACCACCACCTCCGCATCTGCAATTACCCAAACGCGTCATAGTTGGAAGAGGCGGCGTCGTTCCCACGAGTAAAGCTCCTCTGGGACGACAACGCGCCAGTCGCCCCGACGCGCCATGTCCTGGCTACGCTGGTTCGGTTCCCTTCGTTGGGTATCCTTTCCTCTCCCTGTTGAAGGGACGTCTGCCCCTCTGTCCCAGCGAATGTGGAGTGCTGAAGGACTACCATGTTATCACGCCCTCGCCTGTTAGCAAGGGGGAAAGACCCCAACATCCTCTTGCAGCACTTGGGGCAGTCCTGTGACCGTCACTAAGACGGAGAAAGTCTAGAACGCACAAGTTCATACGGAAGTTCAGGGGGATGAACTGCAGGACCGGGTGCTCGCGGCTTGGCCAAGAGAAGCGTTCGGAAGCAAGTGACTTCGATCGAGCAGCTGTCAAAGTATTTTGGGCGGTGCTGACATGCACGCGTCTTTCTAGTTCAGGTTGGAAGGTCTAACGGAAGCGAGATGTTCCAAGGTTAAAAGCCTAGCCATCAGGTTGTGTCGTCAACAAAGATTCACAGAATAGCCATGATCGTCACCCTGGTTCACCCCTAGCCTTCCTAGTTGTACGCCCGTATGTCGAAAGCTCGAGTTGGTATCCAGGCATTATTGCTGATGCATCCAGTGACCATGCCCCATCTATCCCCCTCGCTTCGCTCTCGAACTCACGGCGTTTTCTGGGGGACGAAGGGGTCGTCTTGGCTAATATGGTGAGGGGTACCATTAGAGATTTGACTACCTGGAGCTGCTTCAATTTCAAATGCCTTCCACCCATGCGAATGGTCGGGCTGAGCCGACGACAGCTTGCACACCCAGTTGTTCATGGGATCTTGCTCAAAATTTGTTGGCCTTGACTGCGCCGCCATCAGACATCCGACCGTTGAAGCAACCATTTGCCCGTTGGGTTCACCTCGCTTCAACAACACCATCGATTCGTTGGGAACATTCTCAACGGCGACATCCCCCCTCCTTTCCCCCCTTGAGCTTGCCGCACTTTGCAAAACATGACGATGGGGGTGTTTGGTCAAGCGGCCGAGTCGCGCCCACTCCGGTTCCTCGTGCTGCTGCTTTTAGCCCTGTCCGTTTGGCGCTACATCACTCATGTGGTTCAACGAGAGTCGGAAGCGTCGTTTCCCGAGTCGTTGTGGACCCCCACAACTTTGACGTTCGACGTGTGGGGAGGCTGCGTCTTGGCCCTGTTAACCCCTCTCCTTGTCAGCGAATGCGTCCGCCCCCGCCATACCACTCCGTACATGGGCGTCCTTTTTGTACTCCTCTGTGCCCAGTTTGCTGTGGCCATTCTAACCCAAGAGCTTCGGGTCGTGGGACATCTCACGTCTGCCCTGGTGTCAATGTGCGTGTTGTGGGCGTGCCTCTTGATCTCGTTTACGGTGGTAGAGCACCACATTGAACCGATGGTGCTTTCGTCGGTGGTTTTCAGCGACACGGACCACGTGTACACGACGTCGAACCGGTGGGATTACCTCTCGATCCGCCTGCCCTTGGCGCTGTGGTGGGTGTATAGCAGTGCGGAAGTGCTGGCCGTGTGTCATGCTGTGGCCCTGAACGCGCAAACGAAGCCAGACATGCGAATCTTCGTGACGTCCATGGGCGGATGGGTGCTGGTGAGTGTGGGCCTCCTCTTGACCACGGGCGACACTGCGATTTTGATCGGGTCGCTGTGGATGTTGTGGGGCGTGGCCAATGCAAACTCCAGCCACTCTTCGAATGAAAGTCACACGATGGCGACATTGGCGGGACTGGGGGCGTTTGTCTTGGGGGGGCTTTTTTGCTTTTTGGTGCTGCACAAGGCGTGGCGTGGCCCAAAAGATCGATGGGCTCCATTATTTAGTCTACGTGGGGTGTCTGCCCCCCGTCGAATGGCCGTGTAAGCCCAGATTTATACAAGGCACACGGGTTGGTCTAACCTGCATACTAGTTCAAATTGCTAGCAGTAGGCGTTGGGGTGAACGATGTAGCCCTGTTCCATCACATGCTTGCATGCTCGATGGGATTGGGCGAATGGAATCCTTCGCAATCGAGCTTATCCCCAACTGTCCTCGCTACTGTGAAAGGGGGGAAGGGACAGTAGTCTCTAATGATCAATGCGATCACGGGCGGCTCCAAAATGTGAATTCGCGGGAGCTGGAGCCACCCCCCTCGAACGTGGCGGTGATGAAACATAGCAGCAATCCATTCGAGGCGAAGAGGTAGGCTGTGGGCGATTTTGAGAAGCCTCAGTCCAACGAGCTGAACAAGGCTATGAACAGCCTTGACGCCTTGCTGGGCTAACAGTCCCTATTTGCAACACACGCCACGTGCTTGGAACAATAAACATTTGCAATTAGCCAGCTATGGCCAGCTAGGGCCAGCTATAAACTACTCGACCAGGGGAAGGGCGTGGTAGAAGTGTTGGAGGTGGCTGTGGCCCTTCATGGACTGCCGCGACGCCGACACGTCGATGGAGTACCGGCGCCAGATCTTCACGTCAAACACGTACAAAGTGTCGTGATACTCGAAGATGAGGATGCCGGACAGGACGGCGGACGGTTTGTCGAGGTACAGCACGTTGTTGACCTCCCACTTGTGAAAGTTAAAGTTGTATTTGGCGACGGCAGGCAAGAAGAACGAGCTCGCCTTGTGGGGCCCGTCGCGATGCTCGTAGAACTTCCACTTGAACATGTAGGCAAAGCAGCACCCCGCAAACGTGACGAGGACAATCCCGTAGAAGCGCGAGGGAATGCCATACTCGAACAAGCCACTCGAACACTCGACGTCCATGTCGACCGACGTCAGCGTGCATACGCGGCCGACACGCGCGATGTGGTGCACCGGCGTTATGGCACTCCACAGCCCCGAGCTCACCCACGACAACTGGCCGCTGTTGGCCAGCAACTGAACTGCCAGCATCTTGAACACCTTGTTTTGGATGTTGCACTCGGCCGTGTGCTCCTTCATGATGACCGACGCAACGTCGTCGATGACAAAGACAAGCCAACTCACTTCGGACGTCGACAGAAACGTGGTGAACCACGGATACGTGTCGGCATAGATGCTCGTAAGGACAGGAGACTTGATCAGCTCCATGTTGGCCGTTGCCAAGACCGAAATCGCCGAACACGCACGCAGCAAGATCATGGGCCGGCCTACCCAAACGAGTCCCGCCACCATGTTGAACGTTCCGATGTTGCCGTACTCGACGTCGCCTTTGTTGGTCACGATGTACACGCATACGACGGCGGCCACCATCATGAGCACCCCCGTGATGTACTGACTCAACCGGTACGAGTAGAAGGAAAAGCTCAGAGGGAGCTCGCGGGGGTTGGCCGGGTTGCGCTGGACGGGGAGCGGGTTCGACAGCGTTGTAATCGCGTCCTTCTCGCCCTGGAACGCCACGGCCTCCCGCCTCCCTTCGACCCACTCGAACAAGTAGACCCACGCTGGAAAGGCCACGAGGGGGTTGGCCATCAGCGCGACGCGAGATAGCTCGACGATGCTGTCCTCGACGATCACGCCGTCCGCCGCGTTCGTTAAGAACTGGATCATCTCGAGCTTGAGGTTTGTCCGGACTTCTGTTTCTACCGCCGCGGCCATCGTACGAAAGGTCGCAAGACTGGATGCTGTGAACAAATTCGCGACAAATGCCGTGGTGTTGCCCAGCAGACCCTTGCAATTTTCGCAAGCAGTCTCGTCAGCACCGAGGACGTCGCACCCACACAAATTGGCCTGGACGTCGTCCTTCTGCATGCGCTTGACGTCGGCTGCCATGAGAGCTTTCACGAGATTCTCGTTGGATGGGGCGGCTTCGTCGAACGTGAACGGAGCGCCGCACTCTTCCGTCGAACTGAAGTAGTCCTGCGCGAGGCGGCCGCCGCACCAGTCGAATCCGCACATGAGCTGTCCTCCGCACAACGCAACGGTGGCATTCCATTCGGGAGGCATCAGTGCAAACGGTGCCACGTTGTGCTCGAACAGCGCTTGATACGTCTCGATCACTTGCGACTGGTTTGCATTGTTTTGGAGCAGCCACTGGTAGTCTGGCACGGTCGAAGCGTTCACGTTCAACAGCAACACCAGTGCTTCTGTCAGGTTCTGGTACAGCCGACGCAGGGACGTCGGACATGCCACGCGCTTCATGTCGACCGACCCGAACGGACCCAGCGTTTCTTGGACGATGTACAGTCCTTGGCTCAGCGGGTACGCCAGCGTCAAGTTTTGCGCCAGCGCGTCGGCCGGCGTGACGTTCTGGAATGCAAACTGAGGGCTCTGTCGGATGAGGTGCAAGCCCGCGACCAGCGTCGCGTTGTCTGTGACGGCCCACAGTTCACTCGCGAGGCCCCACGACATCTTGAATGAGCTTGGCCTCAACTCGTCTTGCATTCGAAACAAGCCCCGCGACCGCTTGATGGTCAGGGGGTACGTGAAGCCGAAAGCGTTCTGGACGTCAAAGGTTTCGACGATTCCGAGCTGCTTGTAGTTTTGCCATTGCGTGACATACTCAGAGATGCCATGGGACGTCCACCACAGGACTTCGGCGTCGACAGGGAGGGTGGTCGGCAGCGTCTGCCGCCACACTTTGCCATCCTGCACCGTGTCCAAGTACGAGTACACCCCAATAGAGAGTGAATCGCCCCAGCACGACGTCAGCGACGACCAGTCAACATTGCGCAGCGGAGCTTCCAAATACACCGCTCCGTTTTGGCGTTCGGACGCTTGGCACCGCGCCTGCCGCGCCGCCGAGTTGGCCATTTCCCACTTGCGTCCGAAATCAACGTAGCAGTACGCCGCCGCAATCCACGGGACGTCGCACCCTTGCATGGCGCGGAGGCCAGCCACAACGTTTGGTAGCGTGTTCACTTCGAGCTGGATCGCGGATGCGTACAACGGGGGCGAGTACACGACCGTGTCCGTGGCGTTGTAGTGATTGTCCGTGCCAACTTCGGCATACCGGAGCTCGTTCATCTGGAGCTCGACGTTGCGGTCCATGGTCGGTTCAAGGAGCTGGCGATTAAACCAGTTGCACAGGTACGTTTGGTGGCCCGTCGTGTTGAATCCAGCCCACCAAAAGTCGTTCGACATGATGTCCTTGACCTGTGCCAAGTACGCCCAGCTGCCCGTCACGGATGTCGCCATGTTGAAGAGACCGACGAGGCCGAGGAGGCGAATGTATTTGTGTTTTGTGACCGTCTCCGGCGACGTCAGCGGCTTCATGACAAACTTGGCCACGTCAAAGAGGTACCCGATGCCGTTGTGCGCCGGCAGCGTCAGGACGATCCAGCTCGGCGCGTGGAATATCGTGTCGCGGTATGAAAACATGCCGCACATGACGCACGCGACTCGGTCCAAAAAGAGCTCGCCGTTCCCGGACTGAATGAAAAACGCCTGCGCGACGCCGGGAATGAGCACGTGCGCGACAACGTTTCCATGCGCACGTTTTCGTCCCGTGACGTTGTAAAACACCTTGACGAGGACGTACGAGATGGCGATGCTTCCCGCATGCACGATGAAGAGAAGACCAAATCGCCGGACGCTGCCAAATTCGACGGTCGCACTCGTGCAGCTCGCGGTCAACCCGACAAACTCGTACGAGCACGTGCGGTCGATGGTCAACGTCGCCACGTGCGGCGACAAGACTTGAATCGCAGTCATGGTGGCCCAAATGAAAGCCGTGCTGAGCGGCGCGTACACGGTCAGCTCCTGGTCGGTGAACGGGAGGAAAATGTCGTGGAGGACAATCGTGAGCCACGTCGACTCGCCTGCAAGGACCATCGTGTGGACGAGAGGTTTGGGCGTGAACGCAATGCGGGAGAACCCCATGTTGTTGGTGAACGTCACGGTGGACGAGCTGAGGAGGAGCATGGCAGTCATGCCGCGCAGAAAAATGAACGGCCGGCCGATCCAGACGTACCCGATGACCCAATTGCACTGAAACAAGTTCCACCACTCGACATGGAACCCGATGAAGAACGAGTAAAAGATCATAAGGGCCACGACAAAGGTCACGACGAACGAGACGTAGATCGTCACGATCCAAATGTAAAAGCATCCCTTCCGAGGGATTTCCAAGTCGTTGGCGACGAGGAATACCTCTTCCTGTGGCTCCGTCAGCACGGTCAGCGTCGACACGTCGCCTTCAAAGCTGTACACTTCCCGAGCCCCAGTCATCCAGTCGTGGAGTTGAACCCAGCCGTAGAACGACCACAGGTCACCGGGGGCGACCAACGGCTGCACGAGGAACACGCGAGCTGGGACTTCCTGAACGACGTAGTCTGGGATCGGGGTCCCATCGGTTGCCGTGGGATCGTCGACGACCGTCGAATTCGTTGGGTCGGAAGCGGCACTGAGTGTTGTCCCGTCGACGTCGCTGGGCGGAGCGTCGGGGACGACCGTGGCAAACTGCATAAACGAAATGTTCAACGAGGCCAAAGCCGTCCATGGCGGCGAAAACATGGATGCGAATCGCGTCGTTTGGTTCCACTTGGCAACGAGCGGCAGGGCCGGCACCAAAGATGCCAGACACAAGTCCACTGACGTTGACGTGAATGCACATACAGACCGAATCTGGTCGATCGACAAGCCACTAGCCACCAACGCGAAAACGATGTTCTCACGTCGAAGATGAAGCGAATATGGTAGTTGTTCCGAGCAGTCATCCGAAATGCCAAACGACGGCTGAATGAATGCCACGGGATCGTGCAGGGGGCACAGCAGGTTGCCCCCGTGGTAGTTGTAACCCGCCCAAGCCGAAGGCGTGGGGTCGACAACGGGCTCGCTCAGGTGCAAGTACGCGTGCCGCAACGTGTGATCGTCTTGTAGGTATTCGTACAGGTGTTCACGAAACTGGAGAAAATACGTTCCCAATGCCGGGGGCACCGCGACCATGCGAACGTCGATCGCTCCCAACGGACCGATGTGAGATCGTATGAGATCGACGCCGGGATATCCACTTGCTGCCGCGTACAGCATGTCCGTGTCCCAGCTCACGCCAAGCGCCGCGGCGTCGTTTGGAGCGCCTCGAACGATGCTGCAGCCATACGACGACGCGACAGTCATGACACTGGCAAAGTTGAGCGATGTCCAAAAGGTCGAGCCGGGCCCGCGGTCGGGAGACGTGACGGAGAGCGCGCTGATTGTGAATCGCTGCTGCATCCCGAGCGCATCCTCGAGTAAAATCGCGTCGTCGAGGCGTTGGGGATATGTATTTTGAAACTGCAGCGTAAAGCGACGGAGCCCCTGCTGCTCCCAGTACCGAATCTCGTCGGGGATGGCGAGGACAGTGCCCTGGAGGACCATTGCGATCCATGACGTTGCTAGGTCAGGATCGACACGGGCCATCGCAGTCAGCACGGTCTCGTTGAACGTGTCAAACAAGGGCCAAGCCAGGATTGCCTTGGCCTCGGTGTTGCGCAGCACGGTTTCGACGTACACGGCAGCGTTGTCCTTGTCCGTCGCGGCGCATCGCGCTTGACGGGCATCTGTGTGCGCCGCTTCGAACCGGCGATTGAAGTCGATCCAACAAAACGGAGTGCGGTACCCAAAGTACGTGTCAAGCGATTGCATGCGGATGGTCGTGATCGCGGCATCGAATGCAATGCTGTCCAAGAGGACCTGGCGGGGTGCAGATGCCGGCAGCGTGAGCAGCGAGTCCGATTCGCCATACGAACGGAAGAGCGTCGCGTCGCTGCGTGCGACGTCGAACGTTCCAGCTTGATGGAGCGTGTGCCGGACGTGAATGAGGTCCCCCAAGTACGTTTGTATCCCCGTCGAGTTGAATTGCGGCAACCACAGGTCGTTCTCCAAGTGCGGTTGAACAATTGTCAGATACCACGCACTGCAGCTGACAGTCACGACCAAGTAGATGAACCCGAGCGCTGTGGCAAGTCGGCTCGACTGGCGCGGGCCTCGGATCACCGGGCCATCTTCTCTCGCTTCCAAGTATTTCTCTTTGGTTTGCACAGGAATGATGCGGTGGGTCGCCCCGTGGTTGATCCAGCGCATGGTGCCGCCTTTGTCGAGTTTGTGTCGGGGCGGCTGCGTGAAACCGACTCGTCGGTTCCGTGTGAAACCGACGACCCTGCGGGACTTCCAAAGGCAATCATGTGTCGTATTATTGATGGTTTATTCGATGTACCGACTTAGCACTTGAGGTCCGACCCTTTGTAGTACCCTTTGCCCCCGAGCTTCCCCGCCACCGTGATGAGAAATGGGGCGGACAGGGCGTTGTTGATGGACACGACGGTGCCTGGCATTTGGTAGAAGGCATCGCCCATCTTGTTGATTGTGACGGTGCCTCCGACAACAGCTTTGCACTGGCCCGTTGTGACGGCGGCCATGGCGGCGACGATGGTCAGACGAATGAAGACCATGTAACTTGAGAAATGGGCATCGAGTAGGACGACTCCATGACGGCACGCCCGATGCCTGCATGCGTCTGCACAGAACAACGTTGAAACGCTTGCCGACATGATGGCAAACCGCCGACTGTGTCCATGATGGAGGCCCAGCGCATGTAGCTTTGATGTCGTCGTGCCACTCGTCGACAGCGCCATGGTGTGTGCATCGACTACATTGCGCATTTTCCAGCGCCACCTCGTAGCTGCATATTGTGTCGGGACGACAACGCGATGCTTGCTCGTTGGCTACGCAACGTTAAGTTTCAGCTTCACGCGCCTTTTTCAGAGGTCGGCGCGTTCAAGGACGTCATGTCGGCATACGGGGTGTGATGGAGAGGCGGGGAAGGCGAGATGTATGCGCTTGATCATCGAGTTGGCGAATCTGGGACGGCAACGGGTCGCCGAGAACGACCAGATGGACTCTTTCGCCCGTTTGGCTTGTGTTCCTGAAGCGCAACGCAAGGTTGGTTGCGTTGGGCGCCTTGTCTCCCATTCTAGTGAGCTGCAATTCATCGCCTCGCGTCGGCTTGTGGCTCGCTCAAATTTCGGAATCGAGGGTGGCGACCGCATCGGCAAGCCATTCAATCGACTGGCACAGGACAATATTTAGCAAGCGCCACCACGGCAATATGTAGCAGCGGCGTACACGACAGAGCAGCCGTCGCTTTCCCGCAGCCATGATGAGGATTTGCTTTCGTCTGATCTGCACGTTGGATTGGGTGCTGTCGGGAGTGGGGGAGGTTCGAGCGCCCATGCCCGCCATCACCGCTTGGATATCAGTCATGCCGCCGCCCGTCATCGACATCGTGGTGTCACCATCCACCTGTTGAAAACAACGGATCGAGGGCATGGACGCAGCGCCACTTCTAGGGCAACTGGCGGCGCGTTCACCGAGGGATTTGAACACGTACGACTCTCTGGTCCTCCCCGGTTCAGGAACTTTAGCCCGGTCTGAGCCTTACATGGACAGGAGATCCGCAGACGTGGTGGACGGAGCAAGGGATTTCCGTAGCTATTGCAACATGCTTCAGGGCGGCGGAATCGCTCGCTCGATCCGAGTGCGACTCAAGTGAAATCGGGCGAATGGAGCATAGCATCGAGAAGGCATGTCGTATTTGGTACTTAAAATACGGTGATCAGGACGAAGCACGTGTACACCATCGCGGTGGGGTACGCGATCAACCAGCGCTGCTCCTTCATGTGCAAGTACTTGTCGAAGAAGCGCGTCGCGGCTTGCGTGCTCCACGCGACGCAAAGGAACGCGAGGACAAACCCGATCGCCTTCAAGTCCCTACAACCACCCACCACCACCACGCATGAGAGCAGCCAGCGACGACGTTGTTGCCGACGTACTTGATCGGCGCGACGATGTTGATGGCGGCAAGCAAAATAATGGGGAGCCATGAGTAGCCCAGGACAGAGCAGACGCGGTACACGTCGATCGTCTTGGTGGGGGAAATCAAGTTCATCAATGTCCACATGGACAAGCACCCGACCAGGCCAAAGCCGTAGATGTAGCCAAAGTGAATCTTCGCGCTCTATACGCAACCCTTCGTTAGGTTTGCCGCGTGCCTGGTCGAAGTGAGCGCACCATGAGCAGCAGCATCCCAAACCCAAAGGCAAACACCAACGGACCGGCCAGGTCCACGTCGTCCAAGATGTGCTCTGACACGGACGTGGTTGGAATCAGCACGGCCTGGGTCTTCGTCCAGATGTGTTCAAAGTTGATGCCGAGCTCTACAACAACAAACGAACATGATGATTTTCGTCCGATGCCACGTGGCGCTTGTACCTTCCATGAGCGGAGGTTCGTTTTCAAAGTCGTCGCCGTACGATACAGACTGGTCGCCCAAACTCCCCATCGACCCCGCTAGAGGCGAGCTCGATGGCGCAGACAAGTCGCCGGCATACCATGGCCCACCAGGAGGATGGGGCTGCTGGGTATAGGTCGACTGGACGAATCCTTGGCCGCCAGGGTAAGTTGAGTGTCCAGCCGATTGCGGCGCGCCGTATGACCCAGCATGGGCATCACTTGTTGTGTGTTGCGAGTAGTTTTGGTTTGCGTAGCCGAACTGGTGGTCGTAGCCGCCGTGGGGATGCTGGCCTTGGTTGTACATGGGGCTGCCGGGATTTGCCGCAGGTGGGTGGAATGATCCGGATAGTATCCGGAACATGAAATTAGTGTTGGCCGTTCACCCTCTCCCCCCACCGAGATAATGATGATCCGCCGTATGAGAACATTAGCCGCCGCTATGTCCCGTACATACTGCAGGAAGCTGCGAGGTCAACGTCGTGATGGCCGACGCCGCCTTGCGGCAACTATCTCCCTTCGTCGGAGAAGCAATATTTGGGCCAATGTTCCGTATGAACGGCACGAACATGGCGGCGGAGATGCAAATTTTAAGCAGGAATCCGTTGAAATGACGTGGCACGCTGGCCGGACGCTCTTGACACCGAACAGGGCCACTCACTCTCTCATTATACTCTCCACTTCATTCAAATCACAAGATGAACCGTGACTATGATCTCATGCCACTCTCTTTTTCGACAGTCGACACAGTACCGTTGTGGGTTTTCTGATTGATCGATCTCTTGTCAGCCAGTGTTATGATGCCGACCATTCCCAAACATCGCGCGTCATGCTTGCACCATTACCTCTGGCGCCTTCCAAGATGCCACCTCAACGTCGCATGTCCTTCACACTGCCGAAATCGCTGGCCGCCATCGAATGGACGAGGCTACGCCACTGGGCGGCATCCAAGTCTATGCTGTGGACATGCTCGTCGGCAGATTCGTCCACGTCGCTGCTTTTGGACGACACAGACACAGACGACGATGTTTCCAACTTGCACGTCGTGCGACCGCGCGGCAAGTCGGACCCGTTGACGTACACTGCAACCACCCTCCTCACGTCGTGGCGAAGTGGCAACTCGTCGCACGCGACCCGGCACTCGACCTCGAGCTGCATGTAGACTCCAGCGCCGGCGTCACGTAGCTGGAAATCCCAGTCGTCGCCGTTAGAATAGAAAGTTGTTCGTCTTCAGTTAACGACAAATGTACAAAGGATGGTAGATTCGCATGGCGTGTTATGGTGGACCGCCTCCTTGGGGGAGTGGAAGCGCGATCGCCACTGCATTCGACGGCGGTCTCTTTCGCGTCGACCACGGTGACCGTGTGAGCTGCTTGAGCAAGCGCATGCCTCGCGAGTGTTGGGGCTTGACCACTTGTTGCCGGGGCGACGCCGCGTATTTCTTGGCCACGTACGCTTTCCACGCTTCTTGGATCACGCGGGCGCAGTTGAACTCTTCCGTCAAGTCAAAGCGATGGTACGCCGTGTCCAAATGGATGTTGTGGAGCTCTTGAAAATGGCGCAATGCGCGACCGGCGAGCTTCGCTTGCAGGTGGGCTTCGATATCGACGGCTTCAAACACGGTGAAGCTGTTGGGCATGGCGTGGTGGCACAGCGTGTAGAAAATGTCCAAATAAAACATGTCGTTCATGTGGTTGCGGCGGGCGTGGAGACTTCGAATGAACCGGATGATGTCCTTGGTCGACTTTGGCGGTGGATCCTCCTACATACCGGCACGTCACCGCCGAAAAGCGTCGCCCACGTACGTTGTCGGGTCTCGACGCAAATCCGAGCGGCGGCGGCACACTGCGGAGCAGCGACACCAACTTGTACGACGGCAAAAACAACGAGCCGGTCGGGGCGAGCTTTTGCCACTCGTCGGCAAACGCGTCCAGGTGGGCATTTGCCGGTCGACCGTCGCCTTCGTCGAACCCGTCCATGTAGTTTTCAAAGTTCTCCATGATGACCGCAATGAGAAGGTTCAAGATAATGTAGTTGCCCACGACCAAAAACGACGTAAAGTACCACCGACCCACGGTCGGGTACTGCGGCAGCACGTCATGCATGTAGCACGTCCAGTTGTCGCCCTACAACGCCACGACTGAGGTCCGTGCGGGGCAGCTTTGACGACTCACCGTGACAACGACAAACAGCACCATCATTGTGCTCGTGAGCGAGTCAAAGTTGATCACGTCGCGAATGCACTGCCCGTACAACGGGTTCATCGGGTCGTAAAACAAATTCATGCCGAGAATCGCATACACAAAGGCAAACACAAGCAAGAGCGACGCCACGTTGAGCAGCGCGGGAAGCGACATCGTCAGCGTTTTCAATATCGACACCATCGAGTGCGAATTCTACACGCGGTGGACAGTCGACGCGGCATGACAACAACACAACGACGTACGCTGACGAGGTGGGTCACACGGACAAGTCGGAGCATGCGAAGCACGCGGAGGTGGGGCGAGGCGTCGAGGATGCTCACCACAACCGCGATGGCGTCGACCCACCGGGTCGTAAGATACGCTTTGTACCCGTGCGCATACAACATGAGGGCGGCCTCGATCACGTTGACTGCCGTGAAAAACCACAACACTTGCGTGTAGGCGGAATCGAAGCGTGGCGTGGACGGGTAGTGGTCCATGGCGAGGACGACGATGCTGGCCAAAATCAGGACGCGCATGCCGCCTATCGCCACATGCCCACTTGTCGTTCCATCCTTTCAGCGAAATGGACGACGCTCGACAACGGATTGTACCTTGAAATAGCGGGTGCACGACGACATTGAACACGACCTTGCGGTGGCCGCCGAGTTGGTTGTTGGATGGGGCGGGCTTGGGCTTTAGTGCAAAGAGACGGCGTTGGGTGGCCACCTGGCAAGGATCGTGGCGGGCGTTAGTTTGCAGCGAGGGAACGATGAGTTCGACGCATGGGCTTGGCTGCCGTACCCATTTCTGCTGGTCTTCCGTGATGAACAGCGTGCCGTTTTGCTCGGCTTTGAGCTGCTGGAACTTGTACACGATCACACCGAGGAAGAGACCCATCATGAAGAAGCCGCAGATCACGACAAATGCCACAAACACAACAGCCATCGCTGGTGTGTTGTTGCGGACGGGGTGCATGTCGGCGTAGCCCACGGATGGGGCGTCCATCGCCATGTGCATGATACCCGACCAGCCTTGGACAGTTGAGATTTCCATGAGTTGCAACGTCGCGTTCGGAATCGAGTCAAAGCTCGTCGACAGCGGCGTCCACAGCCGAGTCGTCACGGTGTCTGACTCGCACGTCGTCGCGTTCAACGTGTACATCTACAAGATGGGACAGCGGTTGGGAAGGACCGTCGACAGACCAAAGCACGTACGTCGACCGAGTTGCCTTGGCAATACCACAACTTGCCCGCCAACAGATGCACCGTCACGACCGCAAACATGAACAAAAACATCGTGAGAATCACGACCAGGTTGAGCACGCACGGCACGGTGATCAAAATGGCCTTCACCACGACCTTCATCCCTGGGTTCAAGTGGATGGCACGGAGCGGCCGCAGCGCGCGAAAGAGCCGAAACACCTTGACCATCGGATCGCGCTTCACGTCTATAAATTCAGGACAGTAGTCGGCAACGGCGGGGTCGCACGGTGGCGTCGTGTGCACGACGACAAATGTGCACACGATCGCCAGCATGGACGTGATGGCAACCACAAAATCCAACACATTCCACCCGTTGCGCATGTACGCGTATCGCCCCGTGAAGAGAAAGCCCTGCGCAACGATCTTCATGGCCATCTCGACGAAGAACAAGCTTGAGATCACAACGTCCGCCTACACCGCCATGGTAAACGCTCGCCCGGAACCAAGGGTGGTGGACGCACCCATAGGTAAAACGTAGCGTCGGCAGTGTCCGATATCTCGAGGGCGGACATCACACAGGATGCGAGGACGACCGCCAGGACTATGTATTTGAAGAACGGGTGCATGACGATGCGGTTGGCCATCCCGCGCACCCACGAAGTCGGACCAAACAGGCAAAACGAGTGCCCGACCATGAACTTTTGACTCTTGGCCTCGCGGGCACTTGCTGCTGCTTCGTCTCGACGGCGATGTGCGTCTTTCGCGTCTTCCAACGCCGCATGAATGTTGTTGCGCCATGGACTCGAATGAACCGAGAACACACCCGTGTGGTTGCCAAACGGCCCGGCCGGACCATATCGGACACGTTGCGTGGCCGCTGCGATCAACTCGTCGAGGAGCCCAAGCACCGCGTCCTCGGCGGCGTCGCCGGCCATGAGGTGATTCCGCGGTGGCCGCCGCCGTGGGTTGGTTGCTTGAATAACAGCTTGGAGATTACAATCCGCCTGGCGCCCAATCGACGTGGCTTCGCATTTGAATCGTTCGAGCTCAATGAGGCGGTTGCCCAAAGCTTCCGCCTCCGCGACGGTTGCGCAAAAGCCCGACGCGATCAAGAACTGAATCGCCTCAAACCCGTGGAAGCACTCAAAGTACTGTCGCGGCCCGATCTCGATCGTGTGTGTATCCATCTTGAATAGGACGATGTCTGCGATCTCGTGCAGCCGCAGGACGTCGTCGTCCTTGTCGTGCATGTCGGTTGACGACGGCTCGAACGACGGTGACAGCTTGGAGAACATCGGCTCGACTTTGAGGCGGAGGCGACGTTTGGCCTGCTGTCTACGCCAAGAGCACCCCGTGAGTCGCACGTCTTCCCTATCGTTGACAAGAGTGGGTCGTGGTGTCGTTCGCACCGTGGAGAAGCAGCCGCATGGCGCGACGGAGTGAATCGATCGATCCACGACGACAGCCAGTGCACGACCACATCGTAATAATGGGCCACGTCCGCGTCCGCGATCGTGCTAAAGTACGACCGATGGTATTCGTTTTCGTCGCTTTCAAAGTCTTGCAGCAAAATCGACAAAAAGATGTTGACCACGAGGTAGTTGCCGGTGAAAAACATGACGACGACAAAGATGGCGCCGCCGACCGCGTGGACTCGCATGCACGCGTACAGGACGTCGGTCCACTGGTCCCCCGAGAACACTTGAAACACGGTCAAGAGCGCCGACCATACGTTGTCAAACGTCGCGTAAAACGGCGTCGGGAACCCGCGGTCTTCGGTCATTTCGTTTCCAAACAAGTGCTTTCCGATAAGGGCGAAGATGTACATCACGACAAACAGCAAAAACACAAAATGCAAGAGACCGCGAAAACTCGTCACCATCGTCTCCATGAGCACGCGAAAGTTGGTCCACTGCCGGAAGAGCTGCAGCAGTCGCAGCACGCGGCACACAAACATCGCGTGGACGACGCCTTCCGGCAACACGACTGCACCGTCTCGACCGATCACTTCGACCAATCTTGCAAACAACATGTTCAGCTCAACGTACGAAGCATGAACGAAGCGGTGTGTGGACGCACCCGACTATGGTCAAAACGCCGTCAAACCGATTGTACTTGTCGACAACGTATCCTCGGCCACCGAGAGCCGTGACTTTCAACACCATTTCGAGCCCAAACACGTACGCCACGATGTCTTGAGCTACAGCAATGTGGGCTTCTCGACCGGCATGCGCTGCAATGTCGACTGGGTCGAACGATTTCAGATTAAAGCACACGAGCTGCACAACAAGGGCAGCGTTGACAATTCCCGTAAACGCCGCGTGCCGAATGCAGCGAGCGATGCGCCGTCGCCATGTGATCCACGTGACAGCCCATGGCGACGTTGACTGGAACGAGTCGAGCGACCGCATGCTCAGTCGAAGTGTATCATCTCGCGACAGGTACTTGATCCCGCTTCCTGAAAACCCAATGCGCGCCAGGGCCGATCGAAACTGACTCATCGAGATCGTCCCTACCACAAGTTGGCGACTCGTTACCACACGGACCGTTCGGCGCTATCCACTCTCGAACGAGCATACCAGTGTCATGCGGGTCAAACTCACGAAAAATCGCAGCCACGCGGCCTTCGGCATGCTCGTAGCCGCTCAATTCAATCAGCACCTTTTGCTCCAACAACGTCGACGCTTTGGACGGCGGGTCGGCAAACTCGATGAATTCCGTCAACGTCACCTGCTCCGACATTATGAACGGCTCATGTCAGAAGCGGTCAAGTCCGACTTATCGCTGGCACGCTACCTTTCCATCGTTGTTTACATCCAAATAGTCATGAAGGGCTTCGACGATGGCACGGTCGAGCTTGATCCCCACTCGCTCTTCAATTTCCTACAAAGCATGCGTCCCACCTGAGCCCACGCACCACCATGCCGGTGCCACCTACTTGAAACCCAAACACGAGTTCGTCGCGGCTCAAGTCGCCGCTGTTGTCCTTGTCAATGAAGCGAAATATCGACCTCGAGTGGAGCCCCGCCGCCTTGGCCGATTGCAAAAACTCTCGCAGGTTTTGCACCGTATTCGACACGCCACTACCACCCATCGCCACCGCACACATCAATTGGACGTTGTCCCTGCACACACCAAAGGCGGCAGTGCTGGTACCTCGACGGCGAGAAGAACTCGACAAAGTTCTTGTACTTGACGCGGCCGTCGATCGAACTAAACCGCGTCGCGAGCGTCTTGAGCTCCAAATGCGACAACTTGGTCGCGGGTAGCGGCTTGACCACGACCATATCGATGATGGACGGACGTCGCGTCCGCTTCTGTGCTTCGAGGTGCTTTTGTTTGCGCTCGAGCTATCCGTGGATATGTAAACACGCCGTGTCTCCAAGAGCGACCTCGAGGTACGCCGGATTTCACGTACCTTGGCCGAGACAAACTCGTCGCGAATGTCTTTCCACTTTTGCGTGTACGCGTTGTGCACGACCGCGATGACCAAGTTCACGACAAAGTACCCTCCGACCGGAATCACGACCAAGAAATAGAGCCCCACGACAAGTCCCCGAGCTTCGGCAAGGTTCCACATGGTTGAGCCCCAGTCGGACAAGGACGCGATTTCGATCACACTGAGGAGCCCGACCGCGACGTTGTCGAACGAGGTGAATCCGTAGTTTGGGTTCTTGTTGAGGCGGTCGTCCGTCAAATTCCGGACACATACGCCGTCCGCCATGCACGACCGGCCAACGTTCGGCGCCATCGAGCAGCGGAACCCGTTGCCGCTGATGAGGTACCCGTTCGAGTCTACGTTGAGGTACCCGTCCGACATGTACTCGTTGTCGCACTGCTGGTGCAAAGCACCCTGGAAGAGCGACACGCCCGCGATCGCAAACAGGACAAAGATCACCAAGAGCAACTCGATCACGTTCACAAGAAGCCGCATCGACTCGAAGAGACTCAAGACCAACGCTTGCGCGTGCTTGGACAGCCGAATCCCACGAAGCACTTTGAACACACGGAGAAGACGAAACAAGGACGCGAGGTTCTTGGCCATCGCGGGTGCCGTAAAGTCCGTCGTCAAGTAGGACGGCGCCGTGTCCGTGTCGGGGCTGAGCGTGGCAACATCGGGAACGCCTGTCGGCTCGGCGGGAGATTCCGGGAACGTGGGGGTATCGGGGAGTCCAGGCTCATCAGTCGGGAATACGACCGGCAATGGGAGGGCATTCGGGTCGTCAGGAGTTGATTCGGGAGTCTCGACAAGCGACGGGTCATGACCTCCGTCTGTGGCGCCGGCATGGATGCCAACGACGTCAGAGAGGCGACGACGGCTGCTGGCATTTCCCGACGAGACCAAACTGTTTGAATTCGATGGGATGGATGTCGCCGGCGACATTGTCGAGGACATGGTGTCAGCTGGATCATCGGCGGTCGGTTGGGTGGCTGGAGCGTCGTCACTGCTGGGTGCGAACGTTGGGAAGTTGAGAGCAAGCGTTGGGGACGGGCTCTCGTCTGGTGGGAAAGTGTCGGGGGCGAACGTGTCTGGCGGGAGAACGTCCGGGCCAAACGGCGACGGAGGTGCAGTCGACGGGTACGGAGGTGGCGTTGGCATCGGTGGCAACGGAGTCGACGCCGTATCGACGGGAAGCGTGAGCCATAGCACGGCAGAGACCCAGCCAAGCAGCACGAGGCCACAGTCAAGGTAATTCCACTTGTGGCGGAAGTAACCAAAGCGGCCATGCCAGAGGCCCCCCGCGAGCATTTTCACCGCCATTTCGAACGTGAACACAACGTTGAACGCCATTTCGAGCCAATTCACAATCTACGACAACCATAATCGTACTTCATGAATGAAAAAGCCGAATCGGGACACACCTCGCGCGTCCGAAGCTCTTCGGGAGTTTCTAGCTCCGTCGGGTCCAAGACAAGGCTCTTCGTTCGCTCGGGCTCTTCAAATCCGAGCAAGATCGCGTTGCTAACAATGAGCATGTACATGACGACATGGAACGGCTCCGAGAAGAATGCTCGGATGCACATCGTCCGCAGCCACGATGAGCTCGAGAGGCCACACACGACCGGAGGCATCACTGGCTTGTATTGCGGATCCTTGCTCGCTGACACGTGCTGGTGCATCGCAGCCACCGATGGCGTCACGTCCAGCACGCCGAGTGGCGAGACTGTGTTTGAAGGAGGCATGCAGCCCTCTCTGTCCAAGTCGACAACGACACAATGCCGTGAAACAGCCAGAAGATTGCAAGATCGACGGTTTCTTCGCACCCACGTTCGAGCCGAACGAGATCATCCCTTCCAAACTCAGCTGCTGCACCTCTTACCACGTACGTATTGCTCCTAAGTAGGTCCCCATCACAGGCACCACCTCCATGGCGTCATTCCTTTCAGCCGTCGTCACGAGCAGGTGGGATGGCCGCGCCGGGAAGTGTGTGAGCAAAGGGATGCATATTGAATTGTTTTATCGCAAGTATTTGAATTAGTAGAATATCTTGAACGAAATATCCTTTGGATTTTCGATTTCTCAATGGATATCCATCTTGGCAAACATGGCGTGGTCAACGGCGGTGATGCTAACGACCGGCGTGTGGTGGTGGGTAGCGCTGGCTGGCACGCCTCCGCCCTTCCACGGGTTTCGCTTCGAAGTAGTACTCCGCTTTACTTTCTACCCTCATTCGGGGCCATGTAGATGCCAGCTCCATCGCTTCTCTCGAAGGTGGTTGACGAAGCTCGCGGCAATGCGTGCTTTGGATGGGTTCAACGCACTCTTGCGGTACGGAACACATCGAAAGGAACCTCAATATATAACGTCAAGTCTTGATGGGCAGAATAGTCTTGTGGGTGAAGTGAGATGCCGTGGACAGCATGGGGCTGCCATGCAGGCATGGATCGAGTCGGCCGACCCCAACACTCTTGTGCACGTGTACGAGTCGACCAAGATTCGGTATCACTTCACGTCATTTCGAGTACTTGAGCCAACGCGCCGCACATGCTTCCTGTCACCGCCGCACGCGTGTTCGTCCCTGGACACCGCGGCTCGACATCGCACAACCAAAGATGAGCTGTAATAGTATGGATTGGCGACAGAAGTCTGTCGCGTTTGCAACTCATCCTTGCAACTAGCCTACAATCCGTACGTCCTAGCAGTCGTCCGCGCCACGCCCATGAATTTCCTTGAGCCGGTCGGCATACCGAAGCGTGTTGAGCGTGTGGTTGGAGTGTTCGGAGCACGGCGAGATGGTCGCAATCATGACCGTCCGGGACGTGTCACACATGAAGCTATCGCGGAGGATTTGGGTCAGCTTGCTTTGACGGAACGGAACGTGCTTGGCTCCCATATCCATGGCTCGAATGCACTCTTTCAGTGCCAGAAGACTCTTGTTGATCTCGGCGCCTTCCATTCGAGTCGATTTGCTACAACGAGTGCAAGCTGTGTCAATTTCTCGAGGGCCAGCCACGAGTGCGTACTCGTCCGTTTGCGTCTCACATGCCCGTTCACTGCCCGCCAAGTCCACCATGGACAGCCGTCCTTTCGCTGTCCCGCCCGTGATCGTTTGATGCCCGACTGTCGCGTCGGTGTACAACGTCACTCGCAAGATTGCATGTGACCGCGACGAGTCGTCGTGCACGCCGTTGATGCTAGTAATCCGCGACGCTTCGCCCTACGCAGCACCCTCCTGTGAAACGCGGGCGTGGCCAGGATGTCGCACCTTTTCGACCAGGTCGGTCAGCATCGTGTCGGACGTGATGGCAACTTCCGACACGCCAAGCAACTGCACCACGCCATCGTTGTCTTCGAGCGCGTGAATTTTCTTCCGGTCGTTCAGCAAGTCGCACACATGGTTCTTGTAAATGTCGTAGAAGCTCACGCCGACAGTCGTTGTCGGCCCGGACAAAGTGGCCACGTGGCGAAACAAGTCTGCCGCGGCTTGGCGGTACACCGACTTCCTACGAAAACGATGTGGGAATAATCGAGCGGATGCTGCCGTCGTCGGCGGAATGCACATGCAGCTTACATGGTATACGTCTTGCCGGACCCGGTTTGGCCGTACGCAAACACCGTCAAGATGCCGTCGTTCATGAGAAGCGGGATGAGCGGGCCGACAGATTGGTTGTACACGGCGCCATTGTCCGCTTGGTCGTCAAATACCCTGTGGCCATCATGAGTCGATCGAAAACCTTGATTGGGAGGTGGTGAAGCAGGATGGGTCGACTGCATCAGTACCCGTCAAACGAAAACAAGTGGTTCACCAACGACGCGCTCATGTCGACTTTAAATTTGGGCTCGTGGCAGTAAAGCTGTGTGTTGCGGGCACACGTGATCACGTCGTAGCCTGGATTTGGCGTTGAATCGAATGGGTGGCTGCAGTTTGTCCGAGTACCTTTGTGGGAAAGCTCCTTTTTGCTCAACGGGCGCTTGCGCACAAAGACAGATAGTTTGCTCGACGTCGTTCGCGGCTCGTCTACGTATCCAGACAAGTCAGCCCTGGTGTCGGGAAATGTGAGGGATGCCCACCGCACCTGTTTGTTTCTTGGGCGCTTTCATCCCATCCCGAAATACCTTGATGAGGCGACGGAATTTGTGGCCCGTGTCATCGCCGTGCTCCTTGACTTCGTCCTCTCTGACGGCAGCATCGAGTCAGCCACGATTGTGTTGGTGCATATTACTTTCGCTGCTTTTCTTGCATTTGCATCGCCCGCCGCTCCTCACGCTTCCGTTGGATTTCCGCCAACGCCCCCACACACGACGACATTTTGCCTTTTGGTTTTGGCGCTGCCTTGGTTTTTGGTTTTGGAGGGAGGTCAGAGCTCCACGTTGGCGATGGTGGTGACGAAAAGAGCTGTTCTTTCGGGGGGCTGTGCCGCTGTTGCGGTCGAGGGGGTGGCGTCCTCGGCAGCTGAAGGGGCTGTTGGGGATGAGTCGGTGGTTTTGGACTGTGTTGCATCTGTCCCCATCATGACAGATCCGCGAAAATCAACACAAAAACGTACTTTTCCATAAGGTTGGTGGGTCGCTGAGCTGGTCGCCGACATCACTGCTTCATTTGGGGAATCCCTCGCGGAAATGTCTTCGTCCCTTTGTCCGCCGCTCGCATCGTCTGCATCGTCTTGGTTGGTAGTGGCTCTAAAGGGAGCCGTGGCGGACGTGCTAGTAGGCGCAGCTTGCATTCGAAACGTCGATTTTTTTACGACGGTCGTTGGCTTGATCGTAGACTGTTGGTTATGAGGATGCTGCTCCTCTTCGGGTGGTGTCGCTGGAGGTCGATCGACGTTGTTGGATGCCGCGGCAGGTTTCCGCTTGGCAAACGGATTCGCAATCGCTCTTGTTCTCCACTTATTCGTCGATTTGTTTGACTCCATGGACTGTCGCATTGGAATACAGCGGTTCGCAGAGTCGCCGCTACGTGGAGGGGTGCGAGCGCGTGTGAGCGGTGGCGTATGGATAGAGCGCGAACTTTGCGGCGTCACTGTTCGGTGGGTGTTGTCGACGCCTGGCTCGTGCAAAAACGTGGGCAGAGCAGAAGGTGTGGGAGCAAAGACGTTGAGTGGTGGAGGCGTGGCAGGACGGGTAGGCACTGTTGGCAGCGGTGGACAACTAATTGACTTTTGAATGGACGGCAAAACGAGACAGGGCGATGGCGGCTCAAACGGGAGGAGTACATGTGGTTGGTGGGACTGAAAATGCTGATTGTGATGCCTGGAATGTGCATCGTCGTGCTGGTTGTTGTCTATCGGTAGCGGGGTCAGTTTCGCAGGGGGTTTGAGAGTCGCTGACGAGAGCGACTGGCGCAACGGGTGCGTGGCACTGCTGTGGTACGCCGCAGGCTTTTGCCAGTGGACATTCTGCGTACTGACAACCCGCGCCCGGGCCTTCATCCAGTCGGGGATCGGCAGTAGGGCCACGCCATCGTCACCAGGGGCCGATTGCGGCTCCATTCCGGTGTGGTGAAACCCTTTGCCTGCCGTTTCGAGTGCCTTTTAAAAGCATATACAACGTTGATTGGTCAAAATCAAATCTCCTTGGGCCAATCAAATCTTTTCATTTCCACATTAAAGATCTCAGCAAAGTGCCAACTAATTCCAGGTGACTCGGAGTCGGCAAATGGCGACGTCGAAGAAGGCCGTATACGTTGCCGCGACGCGCCAGCACGTCGGCAAGACTAGCACATGCCTGGGTTTGCTGCAGGGCCTCACGAACCGATTCGACCACATTGGCTTCCTCAAGCCTGTTGGACAGCAGTCGGTGATCGTCGAGAACAACATTCGCGTGGACAAGGACGTGCGCGTTGCCAAGGGTACGTGGAACCTCATCAGAGCAAGCCATGCCTCGTCTCCAAGGGTAAACTGCATGGATTCTAGAGATATTTGGGCTTACCCGATGCGACTATGCCGACATGAGCCCGGTTGTGATCCCGCCTGGGTACACGCGGGACTTCCTCGATGGCAAAATCACGCTCGAGTCCCAACTGTCCAAGATTCGCTCTAGCTTTGACCGTATCACGTCTCAAAATGATGTGCGTTGTCCGGTTTCCGCATCATCACGCTATCCTCTCCACCTTTCGACGTCACTAACCAATCCTCTAGTTTACAGTCGTGGAAGGCACCGGCCACACGGGCGTGGGGTCCATTGTGAACGTCAACAATGCCCGCGTGGCAGCCGAGCTAGGTGTGGACATGGTTCTTATTGCAAACGGAGGCATCGGGTCTGCTTTCGACGACTTGTCGCTGAATCGGTACGTTGATCTCCCGTCCTTCGGCGTCCTCCACGTACGGGCTAGCGCTTTGTGCCAGCAGTACGGCGTCCGCGTCCGTGGCGTCATCCTGAACAAAGTTCGACCGAACGTGCGTCCTCCATGCCATGCAACACCTCGTCACTCGTCGGCGCTCGTAGAAAGTTGACATGATGTGGGACTACTTTCCGAAAGCGCTCCAAGAATGGGGCATCCCGCTCCTGGGTGTTGTTCCCGACCTCGTGCGTCGTTGCAAATCCGTCGCGGTGGTGTGCTGACGGCCTTGCATCTCCCTTAGCCGCGCTTGGCCCAGCATTCCATGATGGACTTTGAGCACCTCTTCAAGACAACATTGCTCAGTGGCCACTCTCGCCGGATGAAGCAGTACAACGCAGTCAACTTGGTCACGTCGGGGCTGCGGCGGTTCTTGGTCGAGTTGTCGTCCAACCAGTTCAACGACACGCTGTTTGTCGCTCACGCAAGTCGCAACGACATCATCCTCGGATTTCTCTCCCACAGCCAAAACTACGAGCTCAAGACAGGCCAAGAGTTTGGCGGGGGACTCATCTTGACGGGACTGCCGCCAAAGGACCAGCCGCAGGACTACACGATGGACATCATCTCGCGCGCGAATCTTCCTGTGCTGTACGCGCCGTACACGACCTTTGACGCGATGGACATGATGGGCAATTTTACAGGTGCCGCCGGTTGATATTCATGAACGTTGTTGTGTAACCTATTGACTAGCCAAATTCAACGCGACGGACGTGACCAAAGTGCTATCGTGCGCAAAGCACTACGAGCAATGCATCGACTTTGACAAGTTGCTCTTAAACACTTGTTAGACATAACGACGAATCCGCGTGGCGATGGGGATGCGGCACTGGGGACACTCGGTCAATTTGGCGGTGCACGTCGTGCACGTCTCATGGCCACATCCAAACACTGTGTCTTTAACGTGTTCCTCGCAAATCACACACAACGTCGCTTCCTCCAGCGCCTGGATGCGCTCGAGCAGTTCGTCCACGTTGCTCGTCTTGCCCACGGGGTGCAACTCGATCCCGCACATTTGGCACACAGTCTGCGTCACGTGGTTCACATACGTGCAGTGGGCGCACGTTTTCACGTCGGTGGAGGCACCATAGCCCGCGACAGTGCTCTCGATGAGCATGTTCTGAGCCTCGGGAGACTTGGCAACGTCATGGGCCACCAGCCCGGCCTGTACAGCCCGTGAGAATCGGTATTCCATCGTGGCGTGAGCAATCTATTCTACCGCGTTGCGCTGGGATGTGTCGGCACCCGCCGACAGCAGTAGCTTTAGCAGCTCGATATTATCTCGCGTCGCCGCTTCATGCAATGCGGTTGTGCCGTCCGAGCGATTTGCATAGTTCACATCAATGTGCTTGTATCGCAGAAGCAGCGTCACGACGTCCACTTGGCCATGCATCGTTGCATACGTGAGCAACGACCATCCGTTCTACATCGTGCAGACATGGGAGCAGTCCATGCCAACTCGAATACCTCGCCAAATGGAGCGTTGATGTCGCTGATCTGTCGTGCGTTGATGCGCCGCTTCACTTCAAACCATTCGCATCGCTCGGCGCACACGGCCACGGGCAGCATGCAAATGCCAAGAAAGTATGTGATGTCGTTGTCCGACGCCAGGTCCAGTGGTTTCTGTCCTTCCTGTGGAATCGAATGAGGCGACAGCATGTCCAGGCAAATACGTGGCTCGAACGCACGTTGTTTGTGATGTGGGGATTGGCTCCTTCGTTCATGAGCATAATTACGATGTCAAGATGGCTGTGCTTGGCGGCTTCGTGGAGGGGGGTGTTGCCATCCTACGTGCCAGCTCCAGCGTCAGTTGGAGTGCGAGAAAGATAAAGATCTACCAGGTTGGCTTTGTTGATATTGATGCCTCGATACCGCAACAAGAGCGACGCGATCTCTACTTGACCCTTCCAGCTGGCGAAACACAGTGCGGTCCATTCGAGCTACTCAGCACATGCAGACCCTGTCAAGTTGCTGCTGGTACTCGAATGCGAAAGCCAATGCCGCGTACCACGCCGGCCGTCGCATTCACGTCGTCCACAGTGCGCATGAGAATATGATTCTTGACGGCATCCCAGTAATCATCCTGCGCGAGCTTGGCGATGTTGTTCCCCATGGAGAGGGCGATACGGTTGTGTTGCGTTTCGGCACCGCGAACAAGCCAGGGATATTTATATTATTGGATTTAAAACGTTTTTCTCGTTTTTATTAAAAATGATATCGAATTTGACAGGGCAGCGGTGTGTTTTTATTCAACATGTTGTTATTATTTCGTCGATGTCTGGGACAGGTGGGAGCGTCCCCGTTCTCGAGAGTCTCCATCCGTCACAATCCCGGCGGCGTACTCACCACGCACGCGCGAGAGGAAGGTCGGTGCAAAGGAGCTATCGTATGCTTCTGGAGTTTCCTTTTGCTACCGGCCAAGCATGTCTATGTGGTTTGCGTAACAAGGATGTCACATCGACAAGGCCGATTCGCAGCCGCGTTCGTTGCAGGCGAACGCTCTGTTCACGCAAACGCTGTTTCGTGGATTTTGCCTAGCTCACGGAGGCTGCAGATTTGAGCAGAGGCTGCCAGTACCTGGTGGCAAAGGGCTCGAGCGGCTCGGTCAAGTGGATGACTCGCTGGGGTCCATGAGAATTTCTAGCTCGTGTGAGACGCTCCGGATCAAGCACTGGGCGTGGAGGGCTCTGCCATGAAGGTTTTGCTGGCCAACACATCGATGCCAGCCTCTCAGAGTTTTGACGAACATGCGTGAGACGACCTGATGGCACGTCGCCGCCGTGGGCTACATTTTCGAGTTTACCACGCACAGTGTCCCCAACAACGAGCCCATCATTCACGTCAAGAGCGTCACTATGTCTCGCTTGGCGCCGCTGGAATGTGCCGCAGGAGTTCGCTTGGTGGGCAGCTCGCGGCGAACGAGTGTCCGCCACCCTTTTCGTTACCATAGTACAACTACCATCATTCTGCTGTGTCGGTTGGGCTCACCTTCCAGATCGAACAAATCCACGTCCAGTAGCCTCCTCAACTAGGACTCTCGTTAGTGGGGAGTTCAGGCGGCAACCTCGTTGTGCGCTGCATGCAGAGGCCACGCTCTTCGCACTTGGCATGGACCATCGTCGACAATATATGGTTTATGTACTTGCGAGACGCACAGATCGCTCGTTTTGTACTCTCTGGACGGACAGAGTGATGGTTGATGTGGGTGCACATGAGGCGGAATGACGGTTTTTGTACTTGGGCAACAGATTGCGTCCTGCGACAGGCGATTCTGATTGGTTGCGAGAGCGGTTACGATGGCGAATATGCGCCATTTTCACTTGGGAACACGCCATGACCAGCCGATCGCGGTCGAACTCCACCGACGCGTCGACGCTGCTCGTGCTAACGCCGTCGTCGCTCAAGCACCAACACGACTTGGAGAAGATCCACTTGAACGCAGATGCAGCTCCCGACGCGCGCCAAGAAACGGTGGCGCTCCTCCAACTTGCATTCCCCATCGTAGAGTCGCCACGATGAGTGCCACGACTGTAATGGCCTGCGTAGATTGCGACGTTGGCGCTTGAATTCCTGCCTGGAGCGTTTTCCGTAGCGATCGTTGGACACATTGACTCGCCACTTTCCAAGGAGTATGTCGATGCGGCAACGTTGTCGACTATGGTGAGTTCAAGAACGACCGTTCGGATCGTATATATCCATTTTGTCTGTGGCTGACGGAGCGTTGCGATTCAGTTTCTCAACATCACGGGGCTCTCGATTGGGTTTGGGCTCTCGACAGCCATGGATACTCTGTGTTCGCAGACTGTTGGCGCGGGCAAACTCTACAACCTCGGCATGTACTTTCAGAGCGGCTTGATCGTGTTGGCGTACGTGTCTCTTTTCGCCCGTCCTTGGTCACGTGGTCGTCTGGACGATGCAGGTCCATGTACATTCCGTCGGTGATCCTGAACTATCACGCCGAATTCTTTCTCCTGGCACTGGGACAAGACCCGGTCGTGGCGGCGCTAGCCGGTATAACATCGTCGTCTTCCATGTCACGCTTACCTGTCTTGTGTCGTAGGCACGTACTCTCGTGTGGCTGTGTGGTGTTTGCCGGGGGTGTTCCTTTACGAGCTATTGAAAAAGATTCTCCAAGCTCAAAACATTGTCAACCCGATGGCGTACATCGCAGTCATCAGCAACGTGGTCTACGGTGCTTTGGGCTATTTCTTGTGCTACCACACTGAGCTTGGTGGATTTTACCTCCATGATGCAGGCCGTCCTCATCTGGCGCGATTGTAGGCTTCCTCGGCGCGGCGTACGCTCGCTCGATCAGTAACACACTGCTCCCGATCTTTGCCGTCGCCTATCTCAAGTGGAACCCGGTCTACAAGCTTTGGTGGCCCGCGGACCACTCCGTGTCGTCTCAGTGGAAGGCGGCGCTGGCCCATGTCCCCGAGTTCTTTGCGCTCGGAATCCCCGGCATGCTCATGATGTTGATGGAATGGTGGGCATTTGAGGTGTGTGCGGTCTTGGCGGGCTGGATGAACGACCCCGTTTTGTCCATCAGTGTGCATTCGGTAAGTTGACAAGATCGCATGTCGGCGTCAATTGTCTCGGTAGGTCCTCATGAGTTTGTCCGCGCAAGCGTACAGCTTATTCCTCGGGCTCAGCATCGCCACAACGGTGC
This sequence comes from Aphanomyces invadans, assembly GCF_000520115.1. Classification (NCBI taxonomy): domain Eukaryota; phylum Oomycota; class Saprolegniomycetes; order Saprolegniales; family Verrucalvaceae; genus Aphanomyces; species Aphanomyces invadans. The sequence continues at coordinate 709,968 of NW_008580168.1, forward strand.
GGCTCGGCAACGCGCTCGGTGCGAACGAGCCACGTCGAGCCCATATGATATCAAGAGTCGCGCTGGCTGTTGCTTTCGTCGCGGGGTTGCTTGTGTCTATCGTGTTTATGATCACGCACGACTACTTGCCTGCCATTTTCATCAGCGACAGGGCCGCGATCAAGTACGAAGATGTCGTCTGACCACCCTCCTAACAAATGCCGTACGTAGGGCTACCCAAAACGCCCTTGCCATCTTTGTTGTGTTCGAACTCGTCGACTGCTTGAGCTGTGCGGCGCAAAGTTTGCTCAAAGGAATGGGGAAGCAGTCCGTGGGTGCGTTGAACTGCCTTGATGATGGTCGCCTCATCCGATGTCGTCCAGGCGCTTGGGTGAATGCCGCAGCGTACTACTTGTTTGGGATCCCGATTGGAGCGCTCCTTGCGTTTCACTTTGGATTTGGTGTCGTGGGCCTCTGGGTCGGGTTGGCGTTCGGTCTCTTTGGCGGGTTCTGCATCTACCTGTGGTTCATTTGCACCGTGAACTGGAAAGCAATGGCGGACGATGCCGCCGTTCGCACGTCCACATAACCTGTCGCGCTGTGCCTTTGCATGTCTTCATTTAAGTCGAGAGAGCAAGTGCGTGCTCATGAAGTGGGTCGACCGGTGGCCCGTCGGTAGGATCTACGATTCGTCAATGCAACCAACCTACGTCACCATTCTCCGTCATGGCGCTGCTTCCTTCACAGCCCCCCGTGGACATTTTATCCACTTCGCGCTCGTACGCACACGTGCCCACCATCATGATCTCGACAAGCGGCCATCACAGCGCGCTATCACTATACACAACACAGTCTCGTACAGACACGCACGGAGCCGCCGGGTTGCTCAGCGCGACCATGTCGCCTCAAACCAGCCGCATGCTGCCACTCAGCAACGTCCCACATGGGCGCGGTTGGATGTCTGGGCAGGTCAAATAGCCAGCAAACTTGTAATCAGAGGCAAGCATGCCACAGCCAGGCGTGAATACATATCGAAGTTCAAATCGAAGTTTCAGCAATTCACACAGGTAGAACATGCTTCTCTCCATTTGTCCACCAATCAACGGATTTGACCCAGCTACAGTACCAAGGTTTTGCGCACTGCAGGCCAGCTTCGAACTTCGGTCACTGTAGGCATGCGTCGTCGTCGCATTGTGGTGTCGGATGCTCTGGCGCGTCGTGGCATGGCTCGGCGTGGCGTGCCTTGTGGGCACGTCCGCGCAGATCAGTGGAAAGAACCAAGTGTACTGCAAGAAGACGCCCAACCGAGGCGATGGGGAATCCTCTGGCATCCTCACGGGCAGCAAGTGCGAGCTGGACCTCCTCCTCGTCGCGTCTGCCGCCGGACTCGGCAAAGACATCAAGTTCTACTTTCAAGTGAACCGCACGGTGCCGTTTGTGCCTGTGCCAGTGTATGACTCGATAAGCGGACGGTCGACTCAACTTGCCGAGATTGAAAGCGGCTCTGTCGGGCTGGTCCCGGTCAACTTCGACATCACCAAGATTGGCCGCATTGATTCGATCACGTTTCAGAACAGCAGCCTCCTCGTCCGCAAGAACTTTTCAGAGTACGGCGTCGAGACGTTGCTCGAGCCGCAGAAGCCTGTCTCGGTCTCGATCCCGGGCACGTACAAAGCCCTCGGATGGTTCCGGGTGACCGACAGTGTCACCAACTCGACCAACGAGTACGTGGCGATTCGCGACGGCGTCGAGATGAAAGAAGTCAAAGCGGTCGAGTTTCGCAGCATGTACGTCGCATGATGCCGTGCTGCTTGTGACCGCATGTGGATGCTGTAGTGTATACGACGAAAAGACAACGTACTGCTGGAGGACGACCAACTCGTCCAAGTTTGATGGCATGACGTACGATGACCAAACGTTCGATTCCTCGTGCCCCATCACGATCGCTGTCGCAAACCCTCGCGTCGCCAACAACCTCGTGCCGTTCAGCCTGGCATGGACCATGAAAATCGTACCCAACTACGTTCAAAACGGTGGCAAAGGCGTGTACGCGCTCGGGTTGTCGGACGAAGCGGCAAACGCGGCATCGATTTTGCATTCGACCGTGCATCTGTGCCACGTTGACGACGACGCGGTGTGCCACATCTTCAGCCCCAAACCGTATGCTCTATCGAGTCCCGACTTGACAGGCGCGTTCGACGCCGGCTGCGCCGACTTTACTGCACCAGGGCTAGAACTTACGAAAGGGCAGTACGTCGGATTCGTCCACGGCGTCGTGGCCAAGGCGGACAGGTCGTTTCTCCACGTCGCCACGTACTTTGGCATTAAAGTCGACGAGAAGCACGCCAAGGCCCCGGACGCGGTTGCCCAAGTCGTCAACAAAACGTATTGCTGGAAAGTATTCGCCCCTGCATCCGCTCGCAACGTGAGCACGTTGTCGGCCCTTGGCGGCTACTCGGTGGACGATTCGTGCCCCATGGCCCTGAAACTCAACCTCTCGACGCAGACCACGACCAACACGTCCCTGGTTGTCCTTCCCCAGGTGACGCTCTCCCCTGTGAAGCCCAGCGTCGTCACGCTGGCCATGCTGCCTGAGGGGTATGCGATTTCGCTAGCAACGCTGACCGTGTGCCGCAGCAACGAGACATGCGGTCCATTCGCACCGCCCCTTCCAGCCTCTGCGCCGTTGGACTACCCGGTGGTGGACGTGAAGGCGGTGTCCCCGACGGCATTTGACCCCGCTACGCTCGTGTTTCGTGAAGCTGGATCGTACAACGTTTTCTTTATCGCGACCGTCGACGTCGGCAAAGGCGTGCGCCTCGACGTGAGTGTGATGTCAACGATTCAAGTCCAAGATGCAGTCGCACCAGTCAACAACACGACGTTGTATATTGCGATTGTGGGGGGTGTCGTCGGATTCCTCGTCCTTGCCGTCATCATTTGGTGCTGCGTCCGTCGCCGACGCAAGGCGCGATGGGACCGCCATCGCCTCCAACGAGGGGCCATGTCATTCAAAGAGAACCAAACGTCGACGAGAGTGCACTCGTCGATCCCGATGGTCAACCAGCGAGGCGGTATCACGGAAGTGCCCCGCCTGTATGACGAGGCCGACGCGGGCGCAAATCCAAAGCTGGACTTGGCCGTGTCGCATTACATGTACAACCAGGACGCCCGGCGAGTCGATGAATATCCTCGCCGTGTCACGTCGCAATACGACCCGCGCTCGAGTCTCGAGTACGACACCCCACCACCACGCGATGAGGGAGTGCACTTGGGCTACGACGACTACCAGCCGCACCATCGCGACCCCCGCCAACCGAACCACCACGATTACCAAGACAAGAGGCGTCGGCATGGAGGGGAGGCCCCTCCCCGCCGGGCAAACTCGGCTCGCCAGCCCGACGATTTCCGCGACCGCCAACTCGTCCTGCGAGACGAGTACCAACCAGACTTGCCGGACCCGACCCACCGGAAATTGGCTCTCAAGGCCCATGCCCACAACGATGTTGGAGATGACGACTACCTCTACGACACCAACATGTCCCCGAGCTCTATCCGCAATAACTACGGCGGGTACGACATGTCTTTTGGTGCAAGCAGTACCGACGACCGAGCGCATTTTCGTTAAGTGAGACAAACGTGATCTGATGCATGAAACCACTCGAATCCAGCCACAGTCAACATTGTGGCGTTAGCCCGTCCATCCGCCAAGCACCTCGCCAACACCCCCGTACTCCCTTCAATAGTCACGTTCTTGCAATGGAGGTGGAATGCATTGACTGTGTGCTGTTTGGGTGGCATGCGCGGCAAAGCTTGGGGGGAAATTGCTGACTGTTCAAGACCAGACGAGCATCCCTTTGCAGTTTACATCTATTCAACCCGAGATCGCATGGGCTAACGTGAAGTGGATCGATTGGCACCCTCCCTGTCCCTCTCACAGGTCCTTACGCGTCCATGCACTTGGACAAATGGCGTGCAGTGGGAATGCGGGGGAGGTCTAAGGCATCGGAAGTCGATGTTCGACGTATCGAGCAGACAACTACCGGCAGTGAGGGGGAGCGCGAAGGTTTCTGTATTTGAATCCTTTCGAGATGGAGAAGGGGCTCGAGTCATTTTTTACATAGCGACCGCGATGCGAAGCAACTACACGGGATTCGTAGTAGTCACCCAGGACAAATGAAGGGTGCGTACGAGATGGTGCAGACCAAGGGCATGCATATCGTCAACGTTTTGCTGGTCTTTGACTTGGGGAACTCAGGGTGTTGTGTTTGCTGAAGCTTGACTTTTGGTTCTACGTGATGCGTTCGTTCGAGAACTTGTCGTGTGGGGAGAAATGCACGCAGGGAGTGCCTAGTTCGACGGCAGTCCAGTGAGTCTTTATTTGCACGCACTTGCTTTCTGCGCCGGTGCAGTACAACAAATGATGTTTCCAATCGGAGCGCATGGTCCGTCCGTCGAAAGGCAGTCCCTAGGACTTGTTCATCGGGTTCTTTTTCTCTCGACTCGGGAGCCAGAGAGATGTCGACTTCGACGTACGCGCCGTGCCTGGTCTTGAAGTGCTGTGAGTTGTTGCCTGTCGCGGAGCCCATGAAAGTCGTCCGGAACGACCGCACGAAGGCCAAGGTCAAGCGCTTACCGTGTCCCGTGAGCGAGTTCGTGGCCTCGGTGATGCTTTTCCGAGACGAACGCGTCGATTTGTCGGGGATGCATTCGATCAGCTACACGCAAAGTTAGACCATTTCGAGATGAGACGACTGATATGACTACAAGTGCTGCATTTATCGTTGACGACTCCCTCGGCGAGGACGACGCGCCTTAGTGATACATCAAAGGAAACCTGCTAAGTTTGGCACACACATCTCCGAAGCTTTAAAAGCTGGACTTCATCAGCGATGGGAAGTTGGCCAAGGGGTTGATGGCAGCACAATTCTTAAGGTACTGTGAACCGGGGGTAGCAGCGAGGCGGCGCCAGCCCCACGAGAGGGGTGCTCGCCAATGTGCATCACCCCAACGTTCGACTGGCGCTATGTGCGCATCGTGTCGAGAGTTCGCACTGTCGGCGGTGTGGAGGATTGCAAGAAGGCAAGTGTATCATTGGATGATAAATTCGTTATTTATGACCAATCCAATTGCAGATAGCTTCAGTTTGGAATTTGCGTGCCAGCCCACCAAGGGACAGCACGCACACGTGCTGTCGTGTAAGGGGCTGTGGGGCCTTCGCTCGTCCTGTGCCTTCGTCTGGATGTCAGGTACAATGAGCATTGGAGCGCGAGTCATGAAGCTTGTGACATCACACCCGTGGAGGGCCAAGCTAACACCGAGAAGTGAAACTCTGCGTGTGGAGCCTCCATGGCCATGCACGCATTTCAAAAGAGTCAACACACGCACAATGAAGGGCCCATCGCAAATAGGTGGAACGTGCTCGCCTTCCGCCTGACAGACTGCGGCATGGAGGATCCATAAGACGGTGAATGCGTTGGGAAGGGTCGTGTGGTTTCGAGCCATCTTCGGATGGAAGATGATTACCATGTTCTACCAGGAGCCCTTCGTCCAGACTTGGCGCTATCGAGACAAGTGGGAAACCCACAAGTGATCGCAAGGAGTAAGACGGACGATTGCAGGACCTCCTATTTTAGATCGCAACGGCCAGCAACACGTGAACGTTTCAAAGTCGACCAAAGGTTGAGCTGGCAAGATGGGGCACGCAAAGAAGGCAGCCCCTGTCACAGTGCTGCAGTCGCCGGACGTGACGTACTCCATCAGTTCCCACCACCGCAGCAACACGACCCAACGACCAAAGATCGAGCACAAGCACCGGAAACAACCTTGCGACTCTGTCGCCCCAACGACACACCAATCGCTTCGACGGTCACACCTGAGCAAAGAGACCGATCCAGCATCAAATTGGCCGAAGGAAGCCTCGAGACCAAGTGCAGCATCGTCCCAGGACAGTCCACATAGCACTACTTACGTGGAGAAGCAACCTTCGACGCGGCCAGGAAGTGTACGTTCACCAGTTGTGATGGCGAAAACAAAATGCCGACAACCAGGTGCGATGCTAGAGTTTGGAGCGTTCGAACCGCAAGTCAAATGCGTGGGTTGTCGACAAGCAAGACGTTGCTGTACGTGCCATGTGGAGGGGCTGCACTGACTGTGGACACAGAAGCCTCGTGTGCGAGTGGACCCAAAGCCACGGCTGGACCGGAGCCCATCGCCGCCAAAGGGTCGAATCGCCGACGAGTCGCCGACCAAACCTTCCCCGTGGTGGAGCAAGTCAAACCCGCCGTCTCCACAGTCCTGCCAAGTGTCCAAGATCGGCAAGCGGCTGCAGAAGGCGCGCAGTTTGATCGTGGATTCTGAAAATGTTGTCGAAGACATTGAGCGTTGGAGCGGCGCCAAGTGGGACAAAGAGAAGGGATTCGTCAAGGCACCGCCCCCGCAACAACTTCAGTGCGTGTGCAATGGATGCTCCCGGTCGCGTAGATGGCACGCTCAAGTCCAGTCGCTGTGTGTAGATCTCAAGTATCGCCCCGGCGTCGTGGCGGACCAGAGTTCGTTTGCCAGGAGCATACAAGTGCCAGTCGAAGGGCGAAGCAACATGGAGCCAGGCTGGTTGGGACAAGGCATCAGCGAGCCACCAACTGCAAAATTCACGAGTCGATGCCCCCACCACACACGCCATGGGTCTAACTTGAAACTGCGACTCTGTGGTCGCCTATCTCGCACACGCAAGTCTTGGCTCTCGATGGCTAACGTGCTGCACAATTCATGGGGCGCGCCCACGGAGGTTCAGCCCACCGCTCGGGCATGTGGGTGTGCGATTTCCGTACTTCAGTGTTTCTGTAGATATCATTGGGACGCCTGGCGACTGTGATGGTGAACTGCGTTCGAACGCACATCGCCTTCACAACGCATCATCGCAGCACAGCTCCAGAGCCAGCCACGTATGCTGGTGCGGGAAAGGGCTGGCTGGCCGTGCATGATACCGCATGCGCCATGCGTGACGGCGGCGTGGTCGCCAGGAACGTACCACTGCGACATATATCTCGTCCAGCACTCTCAGCAACCCTCAACGCCAGATTAAAATTATCCGTATTCCAAATACGTTGAAACCCTAGAAATTTCATTTTTCCGGAGACATCCTGCATCTTCGATTGACTCTCACGTCGAGACACGTCGAATCGACGCATCAAGTCTCGAGAAGAGTCGCAGCGCACACTCTCATAAGTACTCTCGCCTCCATCGCGTAGAATTTCCCGTAAACTCTCCGCTGCACTCTCTGTCGAGCGTATGCGAAGTTCGAAGAACTTGCCGAAGTACTCATTATGTGACCAGATCTTGCGACGAGATCTCCGCCACGTGAATTTTTTTATTCCTGTTACAAAACGCAAGTGAAAAGGCGGGTAGGGAAAATAATTTCATCGGTACTCACCAGTCAGGGTTGCGCGCTGCGATTGGGCGATTACGTGGAAGCTGTTTCTGCCGTGTCGGACGGTTCAACCACAACGCGATTTGATCCGTGTGTGCGGCTGCGAGATGTCGCGGCTGAGTGCAACCGACGCCGCGCTCCATGCAGCAGCGACGTCCCTTGGAGACGCATCGCTGCTACTGTGGCTCATGGTCCCGTCGATTACGTCGATTGTCGTGGTCGCTGCGTTTGTGATCCACCACATTCGCCATCACGACGGGGTGAAAGCCCGCAAGGGTGCAACAACGGAGACCACGTCGATACATGCAGCGACGACAACACCAACCCACCATAGCGATTCCTTTGGGCATGGATTGACCCTTCGCGACGTGTCGAATCCTGAAGCGACCATCGACTTCAACTCGAAGCTCCCCATCCCGATCAACTCGGCCCTGTTCCAAGGATTTGCATATGTGTTGCTCCGACGACCAGACGGCGACCCGCATTGGGACCCTCACTTTGAGGGCAAACAGCGAACTGTCTGGATCATGGTGCAGGGGTCTTTTAAGCGAGCTCCTCTTGGAACGATCTACGTCGCAGGCGAGCTTCCTCGCACGATGGCTCTGACGTTTTGGAGCAAGGCGCTCGTGACCATGATTGTGGCGACGATCAAGTCGTTGCTTGGTGGCATCATTCATTTTTCGTTTGGTGACAAAGACGAGTTGCCTCACTTGGCGCTTCCGTTGTACCAGAGCGCCGACACAGTCATTGCGACACCTCTCGACGAAGTGCCGCCCAAATTGGGAGCGTCCAACTGGGTCGAAGATCCTGCGAAAAGGGCCGAACGCAAGCGAACACCAGTGGGCGCCGAGACCTTTCGTACCGACGTGGTGTATTCATTCCAGTTCCACACGATGCACGTCGATTTGGCCCATTGGAGTCTCGTGAACCTCCCAGGCCTCCAGAACGTCAGCTTGACGTCTCTGATGGGCGACATGTCGTTGCGGCTTGGCGTGTACGAGCACACGGACCCAGTGTCCCCCGCCGAAGATTCTGCGCACATCACCAAGGAGTACTGTTTCTCGTTTGACATTTCGTCGAGCTTGGCAGCGCCATCGACGAGTGCCGCCTCGTCCACAGACAAGCTGGAGACGTCAATTCCGTCCGCCACCGCCGTCGAGTTTGAGATGTGGATGTGGCTGGAAACATTTGACCCATCAACAGAACGTCGACCGGTCTCGTACCTTTTCCGCGTTTTGCAGCCAGACGGAACCCCGAAAACCGTCCTGGTCTCGTCCGCAAACATTATCGCCATCCTTTCGTCTTGCTCGGACAAGTCTGTCCGCCTCTTGACTCGCGCCCGCCTGGACCACTACCTTGCCATTGACGATCAAGTCGTGGACATCAACCGACGATTGCACTCGGTGGCCGCCATGTCGCAGTCGTCTGCGGCGTACGCTCTGCTAAAAAACGTGTTGACGCCCCCGTCGTCGCCTGACTCCCCAACGGCGTTGCTGCCGCATGGCCAATCCCCAAAGGACCTGGGCGTGCATGTATGGCGGTGGGATCTGAACGTGTGTATGGAAGGCAGCTGCTACCGAATCGTGAGCGACGTGTGTTTGCGGCAAGAGTATATCGTGCTTACATCGGCGTCGCTGCTGGTGTATCGCACATACGCGTCGCAGCCGGCGGTCAAGATATCGGTGAACAACATAACGAACGTCACGACGCTATTCGTGCATGATCTGCATGTTGTGGCGATTTACACGTGGACGGAAGTGATGTACTTTCATGTGAGCGACCCTGCGGCGTGGCAGGCGGCGCTGGTCGCCGCGACCGACCGCCCGGCGTTGCAAGCCATCACGTCACCAAGCAATCACAAAGTCAACTTGTCCCAGTGGAGTCCGTTCAATGTGGTCACGTTCGAGGGCCAACTCGTTCTGAACCACCGAAAAATCGCCTTCGACGATGGCGACGACTGTCCGACTCTTCAACTGGACGATGCTGTCACGAAATCGGCCGAATGTGTGCAAATGGCGGTGATGGCGAGCACATCTCGCCAACACCGCGCCAAGTTGCAACGAATGGTCCATGCGCTCCGTCAGGTCGACCTGGCTACCTTGTCCACGTCCGACATGAAGCTCGTTTTTCTCCTGAACGTGTACCAGGCACTTCTCGTCCACGCATCGATGGCCCTTCCATTCAGTACAACTGTGACCATGCACCAATGCGCGTACGAAGTCGGCAAGCAAAAACTTGTGCTGTCCCTGGCCGAGATGGAGCACGTCCTGATGCGTGCGGCGGCGCCGCAGTTGACGGATTTGCCATACTTGGACTTCGTCCCCGAGGCGGCGGCGTATCCAACCTCGTTTTCCATCTTGACGTTGCCTTCGCGAGACTTTCGCGTGAGTCTTGCCCTTCATGCTCATCGCTCCGACAAGCGCATTGTTGAGTATTCCGTCGACGGCGTCCACTGTCAACTCAACCATGTCGTGGGAACCTTTCTTGGTCAACACGTGCGCGTAAAATCCAGTGGCGCTGTGACGTTACCCCTGGTGTGCCAGTGGTTCCAATCAGACTTTGGCGACCACATCCTCCGCAAGACCATGGGGCTGCTCGCTCCTGACACGTTTGCAAAGGTACAGGACGCCCTAGACCATCCCAAGTTTTCCGTCCAATTCCGAGACAACCGCGCTGACCGAGTGTCGTCCCAGTGGGCGTTGGTGTCCACGGCGGCGCTGACCGCACAAGCTATCGCTGCGTAATTATTTATACAAGACTATTTGTTCCCCAAGGACTTTTGGCCCTTGGACGCTCGACTATTTGGCCTCATGTGCACACTCCATGTGCCGGAGCCTTGTTTGTGCTCATGACACGACCAAAGTAGATGTGAGCAATAGTTCGCTCCCCAGTCCATGACCAAGCGTATACACTGCATCCTTCGCGCCATTCCTTCACGATATGGCCACAAGCACTCTGAAGTAGCGCACACCACCCACATGAACGGAAGTCGACAGGGAAGAGTACTGGTGGCGGAACACTGCACTCAACCGTGTCGAGTCAGCGAAAAGCGTCGCCATCGCCATCCTGAATGTGCCATGAACAGTGTGTCATGGAAAGCGTCAAAGCAGCAGAATCCCCTACTGTTGTCACTCATGCGACTAGGTAGGTTCCAAGGGGCGACACGTGGTGTTCGGTGGTGTGGTTCCGAGCGTGGGGCAGCCGCACTACCACAAATTTGCGCCTGACTGACGCGTGTGCTCTCGAACGCCACAGAACTGCCATGGCTTGCCAGGAATTTTGTCGATTGTGCGTGATCTTGAGTTCGATGAGGTATACATCGCCGAGCGCGAGTACTCACCGCAATCATGGGAAGGGGCACGGTTGTTTCAAACGTGTTTGAAACAAAATGGACCTGGTTGTGGTGTTGAGATTGGACTACTATACTCATATGCATACTACCGACCGCACGACGACAAAACTCAGGTGTTTAAAACAAACTGTCCAATCCCACTGTCGATTCTACACATTTGAATTTTAACCAATCACCGAGGAGTCCTTCCAAAGCTTGAACCTGAGAGGCTACGTGGAGGAGGGATGACTTTGCCTTACGACGATACAGTCAATATTATGCGCAACGCTCGAGACACACGACACCACTACCAGGCAACTGGTGCTGCAGAGAACGGCATCTAACGCTATCGATTGGTGCTGTGAACAGAATTACGTAAGGCGAAGTGTGGTGCCAAAGCCATAGACAGAGCTTGCCTTGCCTGCATCACACTGGGCCTGGCTTGAGGCCTATTGCGGGGCGTTTGATGGAGCTGTTGAAGGCGTGGCCCCATTATTTTTTTGCATTCTAGGCGTGGTGGGGGTGGCAATAGCGAGCATTGGCTACGTGTAAGTCGCGCGGCCCGTCCGGTTTGACGGGTGGCAGCTCAATCGCGAAACACCGCATGGCCGGGCGTTCCCCCGCAATCGCGACCATGTCTTTTTCCGCTCTGCCATCCAATGGCACCTGTCGGTGTCGTTAACGAAGGGATTTGATTGGTGGAGAAGGGATGCAGCCACATGATTGGCTCCCTCGCTTTGAAGTCATCGGCGCCCTCCGATGACAATGAGATGTATGGTTAAACAACCTACCCCTCGTGCGCATTGGGTAATCAAGTCACTTCGCGCGCGAAAGATCCTCTGACAATCGATATTTTCCGGTAAAACATCCGATAAATGTGTTTATAATAGTCATTATTGCATGGTCAACTTGTATGTTTGGATACCTTGTTGAATTCAATCAGACAACACTCGTTTAGCATTATCAAAAGACACAAGTCTCTCCGTGGAAACGCCCTGGTTTCTGGCCTCATCACGTATGGCGGTCATTCCCCAATTGGACGGCCTGAGCGCAACACCCCTGACCACGGTGCTTCCCCGCTAGACCTCTCTGCCCGTCTCCATTCCTTGCTCCAGCATCATGTCTGCATCAGTACCTTCCACCCCCGCTGCCGGCGTGCCTGAGGTTGCGACGGTCCCGGCCATCGTCGCGGACACCGCCACCGGATTCGCCGTCACATTTGGCGGACAAGCGAACGAATACATCGCAGAATTGACCACTCTCGTTGAAAAGTTCCCTACTGTCCGTGCGTTTGTCGAAGCCGCCCAGTCTGCGCTCGTCGAAGAAGCGAAAGCGTTCTCCGACATCACGATCCAGCCTTTCTTGTGGACACAGGACACGTCGACTCGTCCGTCCAAGGATGCGTTGTCCGCGGCATCGTTGAGTTACCCGCTCATCTTCTTGACGCAATTCGCCAACTACCTTGCCTTCCTCGAATCGGCCCACTTGACGCACGAAGCATTCGTACCCAAGCTCCGCGCCGGCTCTGGACACAGCCAAGGTGTCGTTGCGGCCGTCCTCCTCTCTGCCGCGAAAACCTCGGAAGATTTGCACTCGCTCGGTCTGAAGTTCGTTCGGTACATGTTCTTGCACGGCGTGCGTGCCCAAGCTATCTTCGGCACGGTGTCCAAGTCAGGTGACATCTCGCCAATGTTGCTTGTCCGCGGTTTGCCGGAAGCAGCCTTGCGCAAAGCTGTAGATGGCGTCAACTCCAAGCTCAAGCTCAAGGACGCACGCGCTCTGCAGCTTTCGCTGTTCAACGACACCACGGCGATCGTTGTCACGGGTCTGCCGGACGTGCTTGTCTTGCTCAAGACAACCCTCGAAAAGATCAGCGCAAAGCCCGACGAATCCCAGGGCCGCATTCCATTCTCGCAGCGCAAGCCGGTCATCTCGTTCGTGCCTCTCGCTGTGTCCGTCGCGTTCCACAACACGACGCTCGTACCTGCTCAATCCGCAATCGAAGCGGACTTGACTCGATTGGACTTGACCATTCCTGGTAGCGCCTTGCAGTTCGCCGTCATCGGCACCAATCAACACGCCGTCAACCTCCAAACGTACGGCGCCAAGAACGTGATGCCTGACGTTGTCCAGATGCAACTGAGCGACATCGTCAACTGGCCAGCCACGACTGCCGCGATCCAAAAGGTCGGACGCGTCACCCACGTGTTGGACTTTGGTCCTGCCCGAGGCGCAGCAACGTTGACACTCAAGCAAGTCGAAGGGTACGGCATTACGACAGTCGTCCCGACGATTTTGCACAAGGCGTCCGAAACTCTCCCTGGCTTGGACTACATTCTGACGACGTCGTCGAATTTTGTTGCGCAGTCCTGGGAAGCTTTGTACGGCCCCACGTTGACCAAGACTGTGGACGGCGCGACCGTGCTCCACAACAAGTACACGGCTCGCTTTGGCCGGCAACCGGTGTGGGTCGGTGGCATGACCCCAACGACGAGTTACTACGGCGTTCCGTTGGTTGCTGCGATCACCGAAAGCGGCTACATTGGCGAACTCGCGTGCGGAGGTCTGCCCCGCCCGGCCATTTTTGAATCCAAGGTGGCCGACCTCCTTAGCCGCCTGTCGCCTGGTAACGGCATTTACCTGAACTTGCTGTACTTGAACGCCAAACAATGGGCGTTCCAGTTCCCCATGATCAAGAAGATGCGTCAAGACGGCATCCCCATCGAAGGGGTGACCGTTGCCGCTGGGATCCCGACACCGGACAAGGCGGACCAAGTGTTCAAAGAACTCCTCTCGGTCAACATCAACGTGATCAGCTTCAAGCCGAGCTCGATCAGCTCCATCCACGACGTGCTGAACATCGCCAAGAAACACCCCACGGCGACGGTCGTCATTCAGTGGACTGGGGGCCGCGCCGGTGGTCACCACAGCAGCGAAGACTTCCACACACCGCTCTTGGCTACGTACGCCGCAGTCCGCCGCTCGCCCAACGTGATTCTCATTGTCGGATCTGGTTTCGGTTCGGCGGAGCAGTCGTACCCGTACATTACGGGGGAATGGAGCTTGGCGTTTGGAGAACCCAAGATGCCTGTCGACGGTATCCTTGTTGCATCCCGCGTCATGGTGGCGAAAGAAGCCGCGACCGCCGACGCCGTCAAGTCGCTCTTGGTGGAGACCCCTGGCATCCCGGACGAATCGACGTGGGAGTTGAGTTACGAGTCGTCCGCCGGTGGCGTCATCACGCTGAAGTCCGAGCTCGGCGAAGCCATCCACAAGATTGAAAACCGTGGCTCATTGTGCTGGCGCGACTTTGACCGCAAGTACTTTGCGTTGCCGATGAAGGACCAAGAAGCAGCGATCTTGTCCGACAAGGACGCCATCATTGCCCGCGTCAATGCCGACTTCCAAAAGCCGTACTTCGGCCGCACCGTGAGCGGCAAAGTGGTTGACGTCGAGCAAATGACCTACCTCGATGTTATTTCGCGCCTCGTGTCCCTCATGTACGTCACGTCGAGCAAGCGATGGATCGACGCGACGTTCATGAGCCGCGTGTTTGCCTTCTTGCAACGTACGGAGCAGCGCTTCCTGACCAAGGCCACGACCACGTCCAAGTTGGTGGTGCAAAAGGCCAGCCAACTCAAGACCGACCCTTGGGCACTTGTCCAAACTTTCACTGCCGCGTACCCGAGCATCGCGACGGCCCTTTTGAACGTCGAAGACGTCGACTTCTTCTACCACTCGTGCAAGTTTGGCGGGAAGCCCGTGAACTTTATTCCGATCATCGACAAGGAGCTGATCACGTGGTTCAAAAAGGATTCGCTGTGGTACTCAGAAGACCTGGAAGCTGTGCCGGACCAAGATGCTGGCCGTGTCATGATTTTGCAGGGTCCTTTGGCTGTGTACCACATCAAGACCAAGAATGAACCTGTCGGTGACATTCTCAAGGGTATCAGTGACGGCGTGGTCAAGACTATGGTAGCCAAGACGTTCCCGCAGCACTCGCGTTCTGTCTCCGCCGTCGCCATTGATGGCTGGACGCGGGCTGTTGCTACCAACAACCGCATCGTTCTGTCCAAGTCGATTGTCGACGCTGGTGCCGACGGATGGATGGCTGAGCTGGCGTCAGTTGTCACGCCAAACAACTGGCTCCACGACCTCCTCACCATGGACCACCACGTGTCTGGGCGCCAATGGGTCGCCAACGGGACGCCACAAGTCTTGTCTCCTCGCACTGGCCAAACGTTTCAAGTCGAATTCAACGGCACGACTCCCATCGCCCTGCGCGTGATCCACGCTGCAGTCGTCCCGACCGCGCCCGTTGTGGAAATTACGAAGTCCGTCGACAACGTGATCACGATGCGCCTCAACATTGTGCGTCCCGCCACGCGCGAATGGCCGTCCGAAGTCGTTGCCCTCGACCGCGTGTTCCACTACAAGCCAGCTTTGTCATGGTCGCCCATTCACATCGACGACGCAGTGTCGGAGCACAACGTTAAGGCGTTTTACGCTCAGCACTGGATCGCCACGACCGTAGCTTCCTCGCAACCTGCCCTGGAAAGCAGCGTACAAGCCACGCACACCGCTACGTTCGTTGTTACGGCCGAAGACATCGACGAGTACAACAAGTCGTTGGGACTGGTCGGCCGCACGACTGCGCCAGTGGACTTCAGTACCGTCGCGGGCTGGAAGCCGCTGATCACACCTGTGTTTGCCAAGGAAATCTCGGGCGACTTGCTGCGTTTGGTGCACTTGAGCCACTCGTACACGTTGCTTGACCCGACCGACGACGGGTCGTTTGCCGCTGGCGACAAGGTCGTCTCGACTGGCTTTGTCACGGCCATGCGCAACACCGCGTCCGGCAAGTTGGTGCAAGGCGTGATTGTCGTTGCCAAGAACGGCGTCGACGTTGTCCGCGTACAAAGTGAGTTCTTGATCCGTGGGACGTTCACCGACCACCACCACACGTTTGAAAAGAAAGAAACGACCCACGTCGTCCACTTGGCCGACAAGGCCGCGGTGACCATTTTGGGGGACAAGTCGTGGTTCAAGTCGACTTCGGGCGCGTTGCTGCGTGCAGGTGCCTCGTACAAATTTGTCCTCAAGTCGTCGTACGTGTATGCCGATGGCCATTCGTCGTTGAGCTCGTTCGACGTCCAAGGTTCGGTCTATGGTGGCGCCAACTTTGACCAAGTTGTCGGTGCGGTGTCCATCAAAGAGTCTGGTGTTGCCAAGGACCCCGTCGCGTCGTACCTGGAGCGCGTGGCCCCGGCCACGGACGCTGGCAAGGCGGCGACTCCATGCAACTTATTGGAAACCCCCATCACGATTTCGATCCCCGACTTTGCTGGCGACTACGCTCGTGCGTCGCGCGACTTGAACCCAATCCATCGCTGCGCGTACTCGGCCGCGTTCGCCAACCTTCCCAATGGCCAACCCATCATGCACGGCATGTGGACAGCGACCAAAGTCCGCAACCTTGTCATGGACGTCATGGCCGACCAATTTCAAGTTTCCCACTTACAATCGTACCACGCCGATTTCAAGGGCATGGTATACAACAGCGAGTCGCTTTACCTCCAAGTGACCCAATCTGGTGTGTCGGACGGGCTCATCTTGCTCAGCGTAAACGTGGCCAACAGCCGTGGCGAAAGCGTCTTTGGCGCCAAGGCCAAGGTGGTCATGCCCAAGACCGCGTTCGTCTTCACCGGTCAGGGGTCTGCTCAAGTCGGTATGGGCATGGACTTGTACGCGTCTTCCCCAGTTGTGCGCAAGATCTGGGACGACGGTGATCAGCACTTGCTGGAAAAGTTTGGGTTCTCCATCTTGGACATTGTCCGCAAGAACCCGGACTCGCTCACCATTTACTTTGGTGGCAAGCGCGGCATGGCCATCCGTGAAAACTACATGGCGCTGCGATGCCAAAAGCCCGACGCGGCCGCCCCCAACGGCACCAAGACCGTACCTCTTTTCCCTGAAATTACCCCCACGACCCAAAGCTTCACGTTCAGCGCCCCCACTGGTCTCCTCTTTGCGACGCAGTTTAGCCAACCGGCGTTGGTGCTCATGGAAAAGGCGCTGTTCAACGAAGCCAAATCCCGCGGCGTTGTCCCGTCCGACTGCTACTTTGCCGGCCATTCGCTCGGCGAGTATGCCGCACTCAGTTCGTTCGCCGAAATCTTGGCGACCCCGGACCTCGCCGAAGTCGTGTTCCTACGCGGGATGGTGATGCAAAATGCTGTCGAGCGCGACGTGAACGGCTTGTCGGACTACGGCATGGTCGCTGCCAACCCTGCCCGTGTCGGGTCCAAGTTGTTCGACGAGTTGACGCTTTTCAAACTCCTCGACTTGATCGAAGAACAGTCAGGCCAGCTGTGCCAAGTCGTGAATTTCAACGTTCAAGACTCCCAATACGTTGTGGCCGGCGAACTGGTCAATTTGGAAGTGTTGTCGCGAATCATGACGACGCTCCGTGAACAGCCGACGTCGCTGGAAACGGTGGGGCTGGAATCGCTTGTCCAGGAATCGTTGGTCCTCGTGCGCTCCCAAAAGGAAGCGCTTGTCAGCAAGGGCAAGACGTTCGGTCTCAAACGTGGCACGTCGACGATTCCGTTGGTCGGGATCGACGTCCCGTTCCATTCGCGCAAGTTGCTCAGTGGCGTGCCTGCCTTCCGCGAGCTCAT
The DNA here is from genome assembly GCF_000520115.1 of Aphanomyces invadans. Taxonomy (NCBI): domain Eukaryota; phylum Oomycota; class Saprolegniomycetes; order Saprolegniales; family Verrucalvaceae; genus Aphanomyces; species Aphanomyces invadans. The sequence goes on from NW_008580168.1 coordinate 727,387, forward strand.
GCGTCCCATGCTGAAAAAAGACGTTTTGTTCGGGAACAAGGCGCTCCTCGAAAGCCATTACATCCCCAACTTGATTGCCAAACCGTTCAGCTGTACCAAGGAGTACGTCCAAGAGATCGTGGACCTCACTGGCAGCCCTAGCTTGACGCCGATCCTGGCCAACTGGGACACGACCCCGCCGGATGAACTCGTGTGGACTTTGGTGATTGAGCTTCTGGCGTACCAGTTCGCGTCGCCCGTGCAGTGGATCAAGACTCAAGCGTACCTTTTCAACAGTGGCCTGCGCCGTTTCGTTGAAATTGGGCCTTCCGCCACCTTGACCGGCATGGCCACCCGCACGTTGCAAAGCGGCCGATTCCCTCGCACCAAGTGCGACATCTTGTTTATCACGAAGGACCGCGACACGATTTATTACGACAATGAGTCGGACCATCCGTCTGCTGTGGACTACGCCCACGCCCAAGCGGCCGCTGTGTCCCATCCTGAAGCTTCGGAGAACCAAGCCGAAGAGGAAGCTGCTCCAGCTGCCCCTGTCGTGGCGGCGCCTGCACCGGTGGTAGCTGCCCCCGTAGTGGTAGCCGCTCCTGCCCCTGTGGCCAGCGCACCTGCTGCCGCCGTCACCGACGAGCCTGTGAGCGCTAACCATGTGCTTCGTGTGTTCCTTGCCCATCGTTTCAAAAAGCAATTGGCCGAAATCGACGACAACGCGACGATCCAAGGTCTGGCCGCTGGCAAGTCCGCCGCTCAGAATGAAGTTGTGGGCGAATTGGAGAAGGAGTTCGGTGGTGGCGTCGACCGCGTACCTGAATTGCCGCTCTCGGTCTTGGCGTCGTCGTTCAAGTCGTACAAGGGCTTTGGGCCAGTCTTTGGCACACTCACGACCGACTTTGTCCGCAAGCAATTGCCTGGTGGGTTCAACATCAACCAAGTCAAGACCTATTTGTCGACAGAATTTGGTTTGGGCGCTGGCCGCGTGGACAGTGTGCTCATGCATGCCCTCCTTTTCCCTCCTGCCTCCCGGCATGCCAACGAAGGCGTGGCCAAGTCGTGGTTGGATACTGTCGTGGCCGATTACGCCAAGTTTGCCGGTGTCTCCATCTCGAAGGGCGGCGCTGCCCAAGGAGGTGGCGGTGGCGCCATGATGATGATGCCGTCGTTCAGCGCCGCGGCTGCCGTTGAACCCGTGCCTGACGCAGACATCACTGCCGCGTATGGTCTCAAGGCGTTCTTGGCCCACAAGTTCAAGAAGAAGTTCGCTGACGTTACCGACGCTGTCAGTGTCCACGACTTGGCCGCAGGCAAGTCGGCTGTCCAAAACGAAGTCGTGGGCGAGCTCGAAGCCGAGTTCGGCGGTGGTGTCGATGGTGTCGCCGAAACCAAGATCGGCGACCTCGCGCCCAAGTTTGCCGGGTACACTAAGCCTGGCAAGTACTTTACGTCGACGGTAGCCAAGATGCTCAGCGCCAAGCTTCCTGGTGGTTTCTCCGCTTCGCAATTGCGTGCCTACATGGCGCAAGAGCGAGTGCTGGGACCCAAGCGCATCGAAATCGCCTTGATCCACTCGTTAATCAACATGCCTGAAGCCCGTTTTGCGACGGAAGCTGACGCCAAGACTTGGATCAACTCTGTGGTGGACGAGTATGGTTCGATTGCTGGTGTCACGATTCCGTACGCGTCCAAGGCCGGCCCTGCGGTGGGCGGCGGCATGGCCATGATGGGTGGCGGCGGCGGCGGCGTGTCGTCTGCAGCGCTTGACGGCCTCCGCAACGAAATGATCACGATGCTCCGTGATCAAGTCACGGCGTACCAAGCGTTCATGAAGTTCGACCCGTTGGACGCACTCAAGAAGACCAACTCGGACGAAGCACTGCGCCGCGACTTGGAAAAACAAGTCGACTTGTGGGTTACCGAACATGGCGAGTACTACGAAAAGGGCATTCAAGCCAAGTTCGACGCCAACAAGATCCGCATCTACGACAGTTCGTGGAACTGGGTCATGCAAGACGCGTTGGACTTTTACTACAAGACGCTGGCCAACACGATCCCGTCCAAGAAGAGCCATGGCGCGGGCTTCGACCGCGACGCGCACTTGGCGGAAATGTCCGCATTCCTCAACGCGGACGCGTCGCAACTCACCAAGATGGGCGAGCCCCAAGGCTGGTTCAAGCCGTTCTTGTGCAACCGCGCAACGCCCGAGCTCTTGGCTGCGACCGAGTTCTTCTTGTCGCGCCAGCAGGCCAACGGCAACTTGGAGTACGCCCAAGCCATTCAACTTTTGAACGAAGAAGTCGAAAAATGGATGGACCGCGACCCCGTCCACATGCAATTGCTCCAACCGTTCCGTCCGGAGGTCACTGTCGAAGCCAACGGGAACATCGTGTACAAGGAAGTGCCTCGCGGTGCGACGTCCGTCGACTACGTCGATGAACTGTCGCGAGGATTTGCCTACCGCACCGACGACCACAAAATCGCGTCCCCCAAGAGCGCGCACTCGTCGGTCGCGTTGGTGCGAGGCATGGAAACCGCCGAGCTCGACGATGGCCACGAGAGTGACGTGAACAGCGTGAGCAGCGAACCAGCGTTCAATAAACGCATCGCTGCCAAACGCAGCACGCGTGTCCATGGCTCCAAGTTGTGGGGCTTGAAGGCGGTCACCCGCCGCCTGAAGCGCGCCAAAGCTGCCAATGCGACGCAGCATGTGCTGCCGTATGTCCACATTCGCAAGGCGGACCATGTCGACCCGACCAACCGCGTGGTGGACGAGCACTTGACCAAGGACTTTTTGCTCAGCATGCACGAAATCGCGACGTCTGGGGTGTCGTTCGTCGGCAAGAACGCGCTCGTGACTGGTTGCGGCCGCGACTCGATCGCGAGCGAAGTCGTCAAGGCGTTGTTGGAAGGCGGGGCTACCGTCATTTGCACGACGAGCAGCTTCTCGTCCAAGTCGACCAAGTTCTTCCGCAACGTGTACGAGAACCACGGGTCCCGCGGGTCCAAGTTGATCTTGCTGCCGTTCAACCAAGCCTCGTCCAAGGACTGCGGGTCGTTGGTCGCGCACATCTACGAGCAGCTCAAGTTGGATCTGGACTTTGTCATTCCTTTCGGTGCGATTTCCGTTGTGGGCCCAACCCTTGCCGACATTGATTCCAAGTCCGAGTTGGCCCACCGCATCATGTTGACCAACACGTACCGCATCCTCGGCAAGATCATCGACTACAAGCGCGCCCAAAACATCCGCACGCGCCCTTGTTTGGCCATGCTCCCCCTGTCCCCCAACCACGGGACCATGGGTGGCGATGGGCTGTACGCTGAAGCCAAGCTTGGTTTGGAAGCGTTGATGAACAAGTGGCATTCGGAAGGATGGGAGGACTACATCAGCGTCGGTGGCGCCGTCATTGGGTGGACCCGCGGCACCGGATTGATGGCTGGAAACAACTTTGTGTCTGCCGGCATCGAGCAACTGGGCGTTCGCACGTTCAGCCAAATCGAAATGGCATTCAACTTGACGTCGATCTTGCATCCCCGCATGGTCGCAGCGGCGGCCAAGGCCCCGTTGTGGGTCGACTTGGGTGGCGGCATGGCACAATTGCACGACTTGAAGGTCCAAACGGACAAGATTCGCGCGTCGATTATGGAGGAATCCAAGATCCGCCGGGCCAGCGTCGACGACCACAAGAAGGACAGTGCCGTTGCCACGGATGACGACGACAAGCCCGTGCTCAACCGCGCCAACATGCACAAGTACTACTCGCAGTTCCCCGACCTTCCACCTGCGTCAGAGCTGCGCAAACTCGGCAAGGACTACCAAGGCATGATCAATTTGGAAAAAACGATCGTGGTCGTCGGGTTCGGCGAAGTCGGGCCTTGGGGAAACTCGCGCACTCGTTGGGAAATGGAGTCGTACGGTGTGTTTTCCCTCGAAGGGTGCATCGAACTCGCGTGGATGTTGGGGTACATCACATACCACAACGGCCCGGCCAAGTCTGGCGAGCACTACATCGGTTGGGTTGACGCCAAGACGAAGGACCCTGTCGCCGACACGCAGGTCAAGTCCTTGTACGAAGAGAGCATCCTCAAGCACTCGGGCATCCGCGTTGTCGAACCCGAGCTCTTTGACGGGTACGACCCGAAGAAGAAGATGTTTTTGCAGCAAGTCGCGGTGGACAAGAACATGCGCCCGATCGAAGTCGCGAGCCGCGAAGAAGGCCTCGAGTACCAAAAGGAACTCGGCGAGGAGAACTGCGACGTGTTTGAGCTGGACGGGACGTGGATGCTTCGCTTGCGCCAAGGCGCCGTGCTCTCGATCCCCAAGTCGCTCCACTTCAACCGTTGGGTCGCGGGCCAAATTCCCACGGGATGGGATGCCAAGCGCTACGGTGTACCTGCCGACATTGCCGAAGCAGTCGACCCGATCACGCTCTTCACGTTGGTGTCGACCGCCGAAGCGTTGATCTCGGCGGGTATCACAGACCCGTACGAGTTTTACCAATACGTTCATGTGTCGCAAGTCGGAAACACGTCAGGGTCTGGCATGGGCGGGATGCGGTCGCTGCGCCGCATCTACCACGACCGCGCCATCGGCAAGAACATCCCGTCCGACTCGTTGCAAGAGTGCTTCATCAACACGATGTCAGCGTGGGTCAACATGCTGCTCCTGTCGTCGTCTGGCCCGATCAAGACCCCCGTCGGTGCGTGTGCGACGGCTGCCGAGTCGGTCGACATTGGTGTCGAAACCATCTTGAGCGGCAAGGCCCGCGTCGTCCTTGTTGGGGGGTACGATGACTTCTGCGAAGTCGGGTCGTACGAATTTGCCCAAATGAAGGCGACGAGTGATTCGGAAAAGGAAACCGCGATGGGTCGCGACCCTCGTGAAATGTGCCGTCCGTGCACGGACACTCGTGGGGGCTTTATGGAAGCGCAAGGTGCCGGCATTCAAGTGCTCATGGATGCCGCCTTGGCCCTGGACATGGGTGTGCCTATCTACGGTGTGGTCGGCATCACGAATACGGCCACGGACAAGAACGGCCGGTCGGTCCCTGCTCCCGGCAAGGGTGTGTCGACCACGGCGCGCGAACATGTCGTCGGCAACGACAACATGCGCAATGCGCTCTTGAACCCTGCCTTCCGCCGCGCTCAATTCGAAGAAGAACTTGAAGCGATTGAGCAGTGGAAGGCGCGCCAGCTCAAGAACATCGCGGCTGGCGTCCAGTCGTTGTACGATGCCGACATGGTGCACGAATTGGCCGAGAAGAAGGTCAAGCAAGCTCAATTCACGTGGGGACATGAGTACTTCAAGGGCAACGCTGGCATTTCGCCGCTGCGTGGGGCGCTCAACATGTGGGGCCTCACCACGGACGACATTGGCGTTGCCAGTTTCCATGGGACGGGCACCAACGCGAACGACAAGAACGAGAGTGAGATCACGCACCGCCAGCTTGAACACCTCGGTCGCACATCGGGCAACCCGATCATGGTTGTGTGTCAAAAGTACTTGACCGGGCACCCCAAGGGTGCGGCAGCCGCGTGGATGTTCAACGGTCTCCTTCAAATCATTCAGTCGGGCATTGTGCCCGGGAACGCCAACAACGACAACACGGCGCCCGAACTCCAAAAGTTCGACATGCTCGTGTACCCGAACCGTAGCATCCAAACGGACGGCATCAAGGCGGCGCTCATGAAGAGCTTTGGGTTCGGCCAAGCCGGCGCGGAAGTGCTCTTGATTCACCCCAACTACCTCCTCGCCGCATTGTCCGATGCCCAGTTTGCCAAGTACGTAACCCAGCGCTCCCAGCGTGCTGGCGGGTTGCACCAGTACATGCAGGACGTCTTGTCTGGCAAGAACACGCTTGTCCGCGTCAAGGAGCATGCGCCGTACACGACTGAAAACGAGATGAACGTGTACTTGAACCCCTTGGCCCGTGCCAGCTACAACACCAAGGAAAAGACGTGGACATTTGGCGACGTTTCGTCTGCCAAGGCCGTCAAACAAGCCACGGATGTCATGGCGGCGGTCGCGCCGACACCGTCCGTCGACGAGTTGCCCAAGAAGATGCTTGAAAGCTCGCTCGCGCAGTCTGGTGCGCAGTTGATCCTGTCGTCTGGCCAAGGCCTCGGCATCGACGTCGAACCGGTCGCGACGTTCGCGGACTACGCCAACAAGCAAGTGTTTATCCAACGCAACTTTACGCCGGTCGAGATCGCGTACTGCGAGGCGTCTGCGAGCGCAGCGTCGTCGTTTGCCGGTCGATGGGCTGCCAAGGAAGCTGTGATCAAGGCCATTTGCAACGCCAACCCGAGCGCCAAGATCACGGAAGGCGCTGACGCTCCACTTATTGACATTGAAGTCGGCAAGGCCACGTCTGGTGCGCCAACCGTGACGCTGACCGGCCGAGCATTGGAAGCGTTCCAAACGTCCAACCTCTCCAGCATCAAGTTGTCCATCACGCACTCTGGCGATTACGCGGTGGCCCAAGCGTTGGTGCTCTAAGTGGTCTCGCGCCACGATCGGTTAGGATAGAAGAACGCTGGCGGCGGTGGTCGCGGAGACGCCTTTGTTTCAGTTGGTCGCTGGAACGTCAAGCCTCTCGACGCTTCCGCCGCCTGCGTATTTTGCTGCAACACCCCGACGTCAGCATGGCGAACGTACGAGCGACTGGTCCTTGCAACTACGTGCCGTCGTTGGCACTCTGTCGTAGTAAAATCGTAATCTATGAATTTCATTTAATCTCCACATACTCGCATGGTCGCGGCTCTGCAACACGTTGACCGTTCGCCATTGCCGTCACCATGCGGGGGAAGTGTGCTCTTCGTCCCGTCGACGCCCTCCTTCGACCCAACCATTCCAGGGATAGCGGCGCGTTTTCCAGCACAGGACCGCGCTGGCATAAACATGGCAGCTCCCACTGGTGCTACCGCGCGCGCGTCGGACGAGAGCATCGGGGACAACCAGCCCACTCACAACCACGTACGCATCGATAAATGAACACGATGCCGCGCTTGCGTTTTTGGCCTACAGATCGATTTCGTCCTCCGATTCCAAAAACGAATGCGTCTGGTCGTTGGCAATGTACCGAAGGTACACCGACTGGCGCTTCACGCCGTCGCCAGTCAGATTGTAGGGAACAAGGGACGACTCCGAGTGCCGCGACGCAAGCGACGTGGGTTGTGCGGGCGGATCCGTTGCGATCGCCCGCTCCCATGCCTCGTCCATGCTGTGAGACCGTTGGCGCGCTGTGGTGGCCCGTCGATCGAGCTTGGGGACGCTAGACGGACTGATGGGCGTCGCGTTGTCTGGAGTTGCCACGGCATTCTCGTTGTGCGACAACTCGGCCAAGTACTTGGCGGCAAGGGTGTCCAGTACGGCCGACCCTTCCGATGCCATGCCTAGTCCGTTGGATCGGAAGCTGTCGTTCGCTTGGAAGCGATCGATCGATGAGCCGTCGGAGAAGTGTGCACTTTGATACGATTGAAAGCTGTCGAGCAGCGTGTTGCTTCGACGACTGTCCGTCGTCGGCGATCGACTCGTCATCGAGTCGCCTCCGTGGAAGGACGACGAAAACGATTCGTGTGAGCTGGAGCCTTGGTGGAACCGCGGTTGGCCACCCTGTCGAGGCTGCACGAACGGAATGCTCCCTCCCGGTTGCTGGGACACGTAGTTCTCGTACGACGACTTGCGCCGGAGGTACGCGATGGCTGCCGCGCCACCCACAGACGACGAATCGCTGAAATCGGAGCTCTGGCTTTGGAAGTTGCTCCCGTACGAGCCGAACGATTGGGTTGACCCGTACGAATCCCCCGACTTGAGGGAGTCCAAAACAGCCATCGGCGGCACAGGATCGTCCTGGCCATGGATTTCACGATCGAGATCGTATTCGTTGTCGTCATGCACACGAGGCGAAGCCATCGTGGCCGCACCACCACTCACAGAAAACTTCGCGGCGGCAGAGATCGCTTGCGGGGACTGCGGCGGTGGCTGCCACGAGTACGGCTTTGGTGGAGGCGGTAGCACAGTCAAGGGAGATGTCGCTGTTGTCGTACGAACCGCGGACGTTGGAATAGCTTCTGATGCACGAAAATTGAAACTACTGCGCGCCGGAGGCAAGGTCCCGATATCCTGGTGAGCAGCTCCTGCCGAAACGCGAGGGAGAGGCATATCACGATTCGACAAGGGAGCGACGTCTGTGTGGTAAGTTGCAAGTGCCGCATCCGAGGACGAGTTGGCCTGAGCATTCAACGGTTCACGCATGGCTTGGCGGCTTGGAGGTGGCTGGCATCGTTCGAGGTCGTTGGTAAAGTTGGCTTCTTGAGGTTGGCGATTCATCGGAGTGTGAACAGGTGATTCACGCTCGTGCTGGTCAAAGTTGGCTCGATCGCGGGACGAGTCCTTCTTCTTGGCGCCGCACGACAGCAAGATTTTGCGCCCCGCCACGTACAACTGCCGAATGACCAAGAGCGCAAACACCGCCAGATTCACGCCGACAATGACGTATGCCACGTTGTCGCGAACTTTTTGAGGAAAGACGTCGTCGCGGACCATGATGACCATCAAGATGAGAAGAAATGTCTTGAAGAACGACGAGAGAACGCCAATGTAAAACAGGAAGCGCAAGAGGAACGGTTCGCGGACGACGAGTGCGAGCAAAAAGACGAGGTTCGCCCCGACGAGGAGACCAAGCTGCCACATGGGCGATTGCACGACGCCGACAATGACCCCGGTCGTGATCGCAAGCAGCGCCTTCGGAACAAAGAAATATCGATTGTCCACGTTGAATTCTTCGTAGTACGGGCCGTACTTGGCGTTGAATGGCCGCTGTTCGTGCTCGTAAGTGCCCACATCGTGCAGTTCGGACGAGTTTGAGGCAATGACGAGGATGCCGTACACAAGCGTCGTCCCGATGATGGCGAGCAGGATCACGATCGCCATCGACCCTGCACCTGTCCCAGAGCTCTTCTGGAACGCGTCATACGCGCGGTACGACCCCGTCATGGATAAAATGTACAGCGCCAGGAGCAGGATGAGCACGTAGGCCCAGATGACTTTGCGAAAATATGTGACCCACAGGCTCTCTTTGGACGACTTGCGGCAGCACGACATGATCAAGACCACCACAACGTACAGCGCGAGGACTGCGCCTAGTACAACGCCAAGTGCGACGAGTGTATAGTAGAAAAGGTCCTCTGGCAGCACGCCCACCATGGTGGCGTACCGCTCGACCCCCGTCTGCTGGTGTTGCGCTTCGAGGAGGTTGAGCAATTGGCGCCGCGGGGCCGGGTCCGTGTTGGCAAGCTTGGCAACGTTAAAGTTCACCCAGGCCAGATCCTTGGTGAATTGTTGAAAGAACGTCGGGACTCCTCCGGTGGCGAGCTGGCCAAGGAGCCCCACAAATTGCGCTTGCTCCACAATCGCCATCATCTCGTACACACCAGCTCCCATGCTACCAGAGCTGCCAAGTTGGGCCACAGACCCACCAACTGCAGTACCCGCCAAGACGGCGGCAATCGTGGCAAACAGCGATATCCCCACCTACGTTCACCGTCGTTGGTGAGAACTTGATCGTGCCGAGAATGGGTGGTTCAGTACCGCAGCGCTCGACGCTTTCCCGCCGGACGTGTCCATAAAGTGCAAGATGCCCGTCGTCGTTGTTGGAAACTGCGTGTTGACTCCGACAACGCACCCCGAGCAATTCACGGATGGACTGGTCAGATTGATGCCGCGAGTGAGTTCCTGGACTTGCTTCTCGCCCCACGGTTTGATGTAGAAGACGTAGAGCAGATACGTAAAGATGAGAGGGCCAAATGTGCATGCGATGCACAGAAGCTTGGACAAGAGGGCAGTCAAGCAGCAGCACTTGCCGATCACGCCCATCGTGGTGTCGAGCGATATGCCCTTCCTCGAAGGTTACGAAAAAAAATGCAGTTCGAACTTCGGATTGCGCTGAAATTATTCAGAAATATCGAAAACCGGTCAAAATATTTGAAGCCGGAGCAGATGGCACATTCGTCATCGTTCGGCAACACGACGCCGACGGGATGGAGTCAGGGTGTCCCAGGGCAAGCGGCTCATGTCTCTGCATTGGGGCGTCGGATAGCTGGTGGGTCGAGGGATGTTGACGGAAGCGAAGGCGCACGTTGTGGTACTGTAGGCCCGTCCAGCCGGTCAGTGGAGCTTGAACAACGACACGCCACGACATCGTGCTTGCAGTCGCTGCGTGGGCTGCGATCCTGAGCTTGACAGAGTGCGCGAGCAATAGTGCAGGAGCGGAATGACATAATGTGTTCGAGGTCATGGCTTGGCATCGCAATCCACGGAGCACGTTCGACGTGGCCAAATTGCACAGATAGTTCGCTCGTGGATGCTGGAGGACTGGAATCCACATTCACGAATCCACATCGCCGCCGCCAACGACACGGAAAGGGGGCACTCGTGGTACGTGTGTCTAATAACCCAACGACTGCGGCATTGGACGAAGCTTGGGTGTTGACCTGTGCGCGGTGTCGTTGCACCAGGCGCTGGATATGGCTAGCACGCACATTGGGCTACATTTTGAGCATGTTGTGTCGACATCAACGCTCAACAAGAATCGTCACGCCCTTCGAGCGGACTTGATGCGCGCATGTGACCTCAATAACGTGGTGTTCTGCCATCGCCACATTAAGGAGGTCCGCGGCTGTCATCGAGCGATACGACGACTGAGTCTGCCACGATGCGGTCGGAGCAGATCTCTGGCTTGGCTCGGTCGGTCGGACCCGACGTCCAGGAAAATCTTGGCCACCATGACTGCATCTTGGCTCCATCGACCACCGAAACCTTGGATGGATGTATCGCCATTGTGGGTACTTGAAGTTGTCGCAGCCGCAATGCCATGTTGTCAGGTGTGTGGACGTGTCGATGGAGTCGCAGCAGTGCGTCGAACAAAGCAAGAACGGGACTCGGCATTGAAAAATAGCCACCGGGCACTGCAGCGCCAAACACGAGCGGAGGAGAGGCCTCGTGAGAATACATAGCCACAAACACCCCGCAATGAGCCCGCCCTTGGAACTACCCGACGAGGTGCACGGCGACTTCTACTGCTTTCGCTTCGTGGACGGTGTTGAAACGCGGGAGGTTGTCACCGTGGGATTCGATGCTGTAGTGATGGGGAAAGAAGGGGGTGGCGGTATGGCCAAGGAAGTCTGGAATGATGGCCCGGTAGCCCAAAAAGTTGAAGTGCGTGGTAGCGGCGAGCGAGGGATGGCAGACCGAGGCATGTCTGTGTCGTCCTGGCCAGTGAATGGCGCTCGCTTTCCATAACGAGATGGGGGCTTTGGGAATCGACCCTACAGGTTGGTTGTGGAACCAACCTCGCTCATGATCGCCCACGACGGATTCCACTTGGAATCTGTCACAGAGACATTGCTTGCGCCGTGCCGGCGACAACCATGGCAAAGCAATTGGCGGCAACAAAGGAGCCGTCAGCCCTTCCAGCATTCGTGCGACAGAGCGGAGCGTCCCTGGCGCATACATTTGAAAGCAACGTCCTTCGAATGAGGACGAAGAATAATTAGGTAGTTAAGTTAAATCGACCAAAGGCGCTGGCGCTGTCGAGGAGGAAGCACAACGTCATCAGTAAAATCCTCGACGTTGGACGGACTCGACGCTCGCTTGCCGCACTTGATTTGGTCGGCACCTTTCACGGATGGACCCACGATGGACTCGACGACGTCTTCGCACTCGTCCAGGCGGGAGCTATCGCCTTGATACGTCGGAAGCGACGCTGCCACATGCAGCTCGTGCATGGCAAGCGTGAGCGCGGTGTAGGCGATCTCCGACGACAAGAAGTCCAAGCTTGCAATGTCGCGAACGATTGCGGACAACATCGTCGCGCAGCGATGCATGACTTGAGCCGCGACGTCGGGTGGATTCAGCTGCGCGACAAAGCACTCGATAAAGTGGTGGGGGAGGGTCGCATGCAGATTCCATTCGAGCTTTGCGAGAAGCGATCGCTCCATCGCGAGGACCGATGCAGGGGAGTACTTGTCATCGATCATTTGGGACACTTCGGCCACGGTAAGCCCATCCGACTCGTTGAACTTGGATGCAGTCATGAGGCACACAAGCGCAATGAGCTCGAGGTCCGCTTGGCGCACCGACACCACCGACAAGTACCTGTCGAGGTAATGGATGGCTAACGTTATGGTCGTCACCTCGAACTCGACAGTCTCTGCAACTGATATCATCCAATCCACGACTTGAGTGCGCCACGACGCCGTCATGCCATGGAGCTGCGTTCGGACAAGGTAGTCGGCCACAGGTCGCAACAATGTCCTGATTTCATTGCGGTAGAGGGTGTCGAGGATGTCGTCCGTGTCGGCCGCCGCGCACGTCGTCAAGGCAAAGGACATAGCCGTGCTGGCGGCGGATGGAGCATCACACGCGTCCTCTTCGTAACATGCAAGGAGATCCATGTCAAAGGTCGGGCTAGCGATCAGGAGGCGGTTGTGTGGAGAAGAGTTGGCGGCACCACGCTGCCAATTGAATTCTGCACGCTCCTGGCGGTGGCCGTGTCAATATTCCTACCGTCGCGGGTCCCGCCATACTCGATACGGCCGTGCCAACTTCGATTGGCCACATGATGTGGTGACGGAGTCAAAAGCAGACATAAAAACAGCAAAAACAGCATCGTGGAGGAACAAACTCGGGCGGGTCAAGCGCCACGAGTGGAAAGCATAGAAAGGCTACGCTGATTTTCGGATGCAAGGACGACTGGCAACTCGTCCATCGAGCTCCGCGAATGCGCTTTACTCTGCAGCATTACGACGCGGTAACGTATTGGTCAGTTATGGTCATGCTTTAACTATGTGCGCGTTGCGCCACGCGATGGGCGGTCGACTTCCACCCATCTCTGCCAATGGTGGTGTACCAAAGAGGAATCGGAAAGAATGGACCGACGAGGTCTCCACGACATATCGCACAAGCAAGGCTTACAGACTGCATGGAACAGCGCGCATTGGAGACGTTTCCTCTCTATACGTTTCGTGGAAGAGGCTTTGAAAAAACAGCATGTGCTGTTAAAATGGCCCACCGTCCATTCAATTTTCGCGCGACGAACCCAACACGTACGTTGGCCGTACAAACAGTACACACTTGCGACGGCCAAGAGAAATGCGCTGGCTTCGTACACGAACGTCGTACATTATACACCCAGCACAGTGGTGAAGCTGTCGCGTCGAAACAGGCGCGACGGATGTCTGGAGGCGGGACACGTCAAGGCTAGCCACATGACATATCCAGGAAGGTCGTTAGGAGGCGTCCATTGCCGTCGAGAGCTTTCAATATACACGCCGTGGACAAGCTATTCACGATGGGATTCGCAGGAGCTCGAGCTTGCAACAACGACGAATGGGGTGAGTATGCTCAAGCGAATGTATCCAACAGCGGCATATGCAAAGGCCGCCCGTGCTTTGTCAGAACATGGCGACGCGCGTTATGTATGGTGCGACACCCCCAATTGGTTGCGCTCTCTTCACACTCGCGACAGGACACACCCATCAAGTTTAAGAGCCCGCTGGGTCAAGTCGTTTGAAGTACTCCGTCTCTGTAGCGAATACACTCTTTACCACACCCGGATAGCATTTGCGCAGTTGCGCTGTACGTCGCTCCAGTCGGCGAGCGTGCAGACCAGTCGCAGGTCCCGCCTGCTCTGCACCCTTGCCCATCGTCGTCGTAGACCCATCCAGAACACCTACCAATATCTTCCAAGCCAAAGGCAACCAACCCGTCATTGTAGAAACCGCTGCATGCTTCCCGTAGCCCATGCGCACATCAGCATGGCCCAGGACAGCCAAGCATGCATTGCGTCCAGCTCAAACAAAGACGTCACGGCCACCTTGCGATTGCTGGTGCAACAACCCGACGACATACGGATAACATTATCCGAACATCATTACGAGTGCGCAGGCATGGCACCGACCCAGGCTCCGCCCCACGTCGTGCTCTTCAAACGCCGAGAGCTCAGAGATGCAGGGAACCCTCGATAGCTTTTCGAAGTCCATCGTGCGCGTGCCGTTGGTTGCAGCAGCGAATGGTACCAGTTACTCCACTCTATTTAGAGGTATGGTGCGAATTCCGACTTAAATAGTGTAAGGATTTTGGGTCTGCCCTGACAGTGTCCCAAGTGTGTGTTGGTCAAGATCGGCACCATCTCCGAGGGATTGACGCAATCCGAGCACAACCATACTGACCGATGTTGCCGAGCGAACGATCGCCACCAGCACCTGCAAAGATCAAGGCGCAACAGCCTGCTTCGGCGAGGCATGCAGTTCCGTCCACCTCCACCACCAACCACCATCACCAGCGGCATCATGAGCAACATCCCGACACGGCGCACAGCAGCGACGAACTCGTGGCTCAAATCAACGCTCTCGTACACATGCACGCTCTTCGCCAAGAAGATTCTGCTGATCACGTCGCCGACTCTCTCGGGCTCTCGGTGTACCTGACAGGCTCACGAGTGGACGATCGGGGGTTTCTTGCCCAGGTGGTCAAGGTGACGGCCGGCCTGCGGCGATTCCGCGTCGACAGCGCCCACTTGGTGTCGGCATGGCAGAGTATTGAGCGTGTGTTTGACCATCGAAACCACGACACCCGCGCGATTGCGTACACGTTTCTGGACGTGTGTCTCGAGCTTCACCATGACAGGGTTCCCATGACGATGCGCCATGCCATCTTTCAGCTCTTGGTATCGAACGCAAGGATGATCCCGTGCATGTCTAACAGGAGAGCCCCAGGCGACTGCACACGGGGAGTTTCTTCGACGACAAAAGAGTCTGCGATTGCTGCTGCAGGACGGTCGGTTTGTTCAGCCGTTTGCGAAGGACCTGGGGTGGCTCTTTCTGACTCTCCTTGAGACGTCCGATGCGCAGAAAGAGCTCAGTTCGCTGCTTCACTGCATCTTGAGGCGGTCGCCGCATGCGCTAGGTACCAACCATGCGGAATGGCAAACGCCGCGTATGCTAAAGCGATGGCGACGATAGATTCCGAAGTCGTATCATCAATCGCAGAGCTTCTGTCGGCCCGCTGTAATACAGCGTACGCCCGGGGAGACAAGGACACATGCAAGCGCTATCTCAAGTTCATGACGATCTTGGTGAATCATCACTTGGACGCGGCGGCGACAACGTCCGCGTGCTTGGCCACCATGTGCGGCCTCGTGAATGTTAAAGAAGATGGAGTGAGTACGTGGGCAATCATGAAGCACTTGTTATCGGGCGCGTCTCGATACCAAGTGCTGCACGGGCTGTTGGGGCTGCTGGAAGCGCCGGTCCCACCATTTGTTGCTCGGTACGGCGATGCGTGTGCTGCTTGCCAAGGTAGACGATATGGTTGGTTTATGTAGGGGCGCAGTGTTCTTTGTGGGAATGAGTTCGTGGGGCAGCCAGCGCGTCGCGAGCTTGGAAGTTGGTTGGTGCACCATCTTGCGAAGCTTGCTTCCGGCCGTCCAGAGTCCGCATGGGATGGTGATTTTTGAAGTTGTCTTGAGTTTGCAACGCCTCATCAAGAAGTATGGCGACCAAATGCTGATTGAGTGGGACTTGGTCTTCGACTACCTCCACCGCTTGTTTCCGTGGATGGCAGTGTCGCCGCACGTCCCCAACGAGAATGGCGCGGCGTCGGCCGCAGTGGGCCACGTCCCCGACCGCCTCGCCGACGAATTGCTAGATACGTTGCTCCTCGCAGAAGCACTGCATCAACCAAAGCTACACTCGGACCAACCCGCATCCCATCGGCGCTTTCAAGGTGAGGTCGTTGGCACATTGCGCCGACTCATGACGTCCTGGAGGAAACATGCACGACTTGTACGCCCTCGTGGAGCTATACATCGAGTATTGTCCCGTTGCGACTGTGGGCAACCTTGTCGCGTTTCGAGCCGAAGGTTGCACTCCTGCTAGCGATTCCAAGTGGCTTACGTCGTTGCATGATCTGCTCACGACTTTCTTTGCGTCGACGAGCGTCGATGTGTCCATTCGGCTGCAAGCACTCAAGGTGCTCGACAACGTTCTCAAGTTGTGTCACCACATCTGCGACGATCGCGTCCTAGACGACGTCTTCGTGCCGCATCTGCAGCTCGTGCACGACGACAGCGACAGACAGGTGGCTCGATTTGTTTCGACACCAACGACATGGATCCGTGCTTGACACTCCCGTGGCGGTAGGTGCGAGATGCCGGTCTCGAGCTCATCGTGACCGTGGCATGCGACGTCGACTCGGTCAAGTTTTACGCACTCGTGGATATGCTCCACGTCGCAGCGACAACGTCCAAATTTGTCGATGCCCAGCACAAAGCGATGAACGGGCTCACAACGCTCTTCCGGGCGGGTTTTCAACACATTCCATCCACGCGCTGCGTGCGAATCTTCGAGTTGCTTACAGGTGGGTGGTGCCGACTGGATCTCGTTCCCAATCTTGTCGGAACACGCGAGGCAAATCGGTAGGCTATGTGGTCACCCACCGCGACCCGGTCATGCGCGGCATGGCCATCACGTGCTTGCGGCAAGTCTGTTCCGCTAATGCTTCGTTTCACGTAACAACATGGTGTGTGGACTACCCCAGGGACTGACTGCGCCTGCGTCGGTAGATGCTCCTGTCGGAGGACTGTCGAGAGGCGGCGGACAAAGCATCTTCTGACGTCACGATGGCATCGCCGTTTTTGATGGCGGCGCGCGGGTCGATGGCGAAAGCGTCGGTTGCAACGCTGCCCATTCCAAAGCTTGTCGTGGCAGCGTTGACCATGGTGAGCACGGAAACGAGTTCGACCAACTTTCACATTGCAGTCGACGTGTTGGTGCGCATGGTCGAGAATCGGTACGTCCTCCATGACGTTGATGTCAACGACATGGTCGCCAAGCTCGTGTCGTGCGTGGAATGCCGGGCGTTTGGACGGGCTGCGGCGACCCATGAGGCTGGGGTGGCTCATTCCGTCCGTCGGACGCGCACCACGGATTCCCACGTGATCGAAGATGCCGATTCTGTACGTGGTTGCATTATTTCACCAGTGTAGTGCCGTGTCCGACGTGGTTCCTGAAGGAGCCAGACAAGTCGGCAATGTGGCTCAAGGTGTTGCGGACGCAGTACTTGCAACGCGGACTGGACCTCCTGCTTCTCATGGCGTCGTACCAGAGCCAACTGACCGCCGCAGTGCAGCACCGTGTTCTGCTGACCTTTGTGTCAGCGTTGGATTTTGAGCCCACTGTGTCGGAGTCACGGCCTCCTACCCTGGCAGCAACGTCGTCCGCGGGAATGAAGCGCACGAAGTCGGCGATGGAAGACTTGTCCGCGGCTCACGTGGAAGCTTTACAAGCAGCCGAGACCAAGCTGGTCCACACGGTCACCCGCGGCACGTGCCGAGACGTCGTTCATGACACTTGTGTTCACGTCGCGTCCTCTAACGTAGGTCTGGGCGTTGCGGCCATCATGCTTCCCGCTCAAGTCGTCGCGGAATTCCCAACAATCCTCAACTCGATCGTTCATCGATTGTGTGCTCCTGTGAAGGATGGGGCAGGGTGGACCTCGGTCGATATTGCAAGTTTGTGCCTCAGCCTTCTTTTGCACTTTTTGCACGCCCTGCCGCGAACTGCCTCGTTGGCCGACGCGGCGACCGACGGGGACTTCGAGACTGTTAGTGGAAACGACGACGTTTGTGCTGCATTTGCGCTGCGTGCACTGTGCCGGCCCGCGTCCAAGTACATGGCGTCGCTGGCCCTTCTTGTCCTCATGCAGATTTTCATTCAAGCAAGCGCCCGCCGCCGGAACCACATTGCGCGCCTCGTCCTGCCGCAGCTGCAAACTCAGCCGCAAAAAACCGTCCTGGTCGACACGGCCGTGGATTTTATCGCAACCCATCTGCATCTCAACGCTGCGGCGCTTTGCCCGCCATCAACGCAGTCCCTGGAACTTGTTGCCAAGCACCGCCGCATCAGGTGCACCACAGCCACACATGGACCGAGTATGTTTGATTTTCATCCGGTCGTGTATAGGTCCTGGTTCCATCGCCGCAGCATCATGACGCTGTCCACGGACGACCAAGGCGCTTCATTTGTCACGGTTCGGCACGCGGCAGTGGCCCACACGTGGCCACTTCCAAGGGATGCCAACCCCATGCACGTCATGACGATGTTGTTTGGCATGGACCCGCTTGACTTGCATTCTGCAAGCATGCATCGACTGGTGGAGGGCGAGGCGCTGACGAGGGCGCTGGCCGTCCTCGATCGAAGTCCGTGGCACGAAACGCACAAGGTCGGCGTGCTGTACGTGCCCCACAACCAAGCGACCGAGCGTGACCTTCTCGACGTCGTCGGGGGATCGCAGCGGTACCTTTCATTCTTGCGGGGTCTGGGCGACATGGTCCCGCTGCACCACCTCGTGGGGTACAACGGCGGGTTGGACGTGTCGGCTAGCCAAAGCGATGGCAAGTTTGGTCTTGTCTACCGAGATGCCATCACACACGTAGGTCGCGAGGCGTGTGGTTGGAGGCACACTCGTGCTTGTAGGTGATGTTTCACGTGGCAACGTTCATGGAGACGGACGAGAGCGCAGAGGCCCGCCGCCACGGCAAGAAGCGCCACATTGGCAACGACTACGTCCACATTGAATACTTGGACTACGACCAACACCACGACGAGAACGACGTGATCCCGTCCCTGTCTGGCCAGTTTTCCGACGTCCGCATCTTCGTCCAGCCTCTTGACGGCGACCTCTTTCGAACCCGTGTGGAATGCAAACATCCGACCGACAACATGCCGCCGTTTGGACCGCTCCACGGGGTCCAAATCGTGCCAAGCTACATGGTTGCGACCGCTGTGCGGCTCACGGCGATCCACGCCAACCTGGCCTGCCGCGTCGTGCACCAGGATCGATTCGAGTTGGTTTTGAATATCGAAGACCGGCTCAAGCAAATCAGCCAGATTGGAACGAGATTTGTCGACCATGTCACGCCATCTCACGACCACGCATCCGCGGTGTAATGCAAACTACACAAGGTTCTGTTGTCGGCACATTGCAACGATGCTCTCGATTCCGTCCGCCGCTGTACACTCCAACACACACCACCATCCATACGCACTTCTTGGCTCATGGACGATGACGGGAGCGACATTTCTCTGGCTGTCTGGACGATCCGATGTGGCCGCATGATGCGAGGCCATGTTGGGTCTTGTTGTGCGGCTTCCAGAGGACTTTTAGTGCCCGCTGGCAGTCCATTTTGCGCCCCACACCCCAACACTGTGGTCTGCCGACCGTAGAGTGAATCGATGTCCATGGGAGGTTGAAAACAGGTGCGTGCACATGCACATGAGTCTCGGCACTCCATTAGCATGCATCGCGTGTTGTAGTGGACAAGCCTTTGGCCATCCAACAAAAGCGGATAAAAGCGGGCACAGGTGTTTCAATTAAAAATGCTGGGGTGGCGGCGGGGGCGGCGCGACGCCGTGGGCCATATACATGGTGGGAGGTGGGGGCGGGACCACAGCGCCTTGCATGTTCTGCATGCCCATCATCATGGGCTGCATCATCATCATCATGGGTTGCTGCGGCTGGTAATGGCTTTGCGGCTGCTGATATTGGTGGTACTGCTGCATGTATGGTTGCGGCGGAGGCTGCAGTTGCTGAGGAGGTTGGGGGAGTGCCGGTGTGGCAAATGCAAAACGCGTGTGCGGCTTGAGTTTGTTGGGGTTGCTCGATGCCAGGAGGCGCTCCGCTTGAGACCCGTGGCGTTCGTTGTTGCTGCCCTTCTTGTAGGCGTACTGGACGACGATCTGGCGATTGCACAGGTACTGCGTGTTCATGCACTCGATGGCCAAATCGGCCGCTTCAAACGAGTCGTAGCTGACAAAGCCAAAGCCTCGGGACATCTTCGTGTCGGGGTCGCGCATGATCTTGGGGGTTTCGACAATCCCCCCAAAGGCCGAGAACGTGTCGTACAAGAGCTTCTCGTCAACCTCTGGGTCCAAGTTGCCTAAGAACAAGTTGGCCCCAATGTCGAGTGTCTTGGTATCCTGGGAGGACTTCTTCACGCGAATGATTTTGTTGAAGAGCTGGATCATGTTCATCACTTTCGTCGCGTACTCGGCGTCGTCCTCCGTGCGGAACTCCACAAATCCGTACCCACCGTGGCGCGATGTGACCTTGTCGCGGGGAATGTGCACGTTCACCACAACTCCAGCTTGAAGCATGAGCTCCCAAAGAAGCTCTTCCGTCACCTTCTCGTCCAAGTTGCCGACATAAATCGTTGCATCTTGGTTGCGCTGTTCGATCGCCGCGGACGCCGACATGATAGCAAGTCGTGTGTGGCGGAAGAATCGAATGGGTGTTAGGAACTATCTACAGTTGGATTGGATAAAATCAATTTCTCTTCGATAGTTCTACAATATAACTGGTTTAATCAAGCCAATGGTATGTTACAATTAATTCAATTGGATAAAAATATTGTTCAAAAAAGAGAAAAATATTGTGAACTGAAGCCCGGTGAGATGCGTCGGCGCAGAGCTGCCGCCATGCATAGCGGGTGCTATCTCCTGTTTTGTCGCTGTAGCTGTTCACCAAGTCCATTCACTGCGCGCTGGGTAGGTCGTGCGTGGCAGCTCATTCTGGGGATCTCGTGAACTTGGGCCGCCGGCAAATTCGTGGCAGGCCAAAATAAAAGATGCAAAAGTCCTAATTAGGATGGATTTTGCACCACCGATTTGGTGCCGAGTCAACTGCAACTTTCCCGCGGCAACAGGACAGAGCACCGAGGGATGGCAGGCGCATTTGACGCTTCCAAGCGCGAGATCTTGCACAAGCTGCAAGAAGTGATTGACAAGTCGCCAAAAGGCAGCGTGGATGAGCCGATTGTGGACATGATCACGCGGCTCAATGCACACCCAAACTACGTACGTCGTTTGTGTGCCTGTGTACCTGAGCGAGCGCTGGTGGCAGGTGACATGCAGTAGCTGCTCCGGCCGCATTGCTGTCTTCCGCGGCGTGGCGCAAGCTCCGGAAGACGAAGATTCGCACTTGATCACGAAAGGAGGCCAGTGGCTCGTGAGCTCCCACGCACCAGTGTCTTTCCATGAGTTTTCTGCCGCGGTCTTGACAGATCCCACGGCGCTGCAGGGCATGGTACGGCGTGGTAAGGAAGGACTTGTCATTTGACGAGACTGCGACGCGTAGGTCATTTTCAAACACGAACCTTTCATCATGCATGTGCAGTGCCGCGACGACGAAGCCGCCAAAGCGCTGTTGCAAGTCGGTCTCGCGTGTGGGTTTCGGGAGTCTGGCGTTGTCTTGGGCAACAAGCGAACGATGGTGGCCATTCGCACGACTGCCAACGCAATGGAGATCCCGATTGCACTCCATGGGAACCTCATGGTCAACACGTCGTACTTGGAGTGGATTCTCGACATTGCCAACCAAAAATTCCATGCAAATCGAGCCAAAACAGACAAGTTGTTTGCCACGATGCTGACGTCTCTATTCAACGAGCCATCGTTGGATGTGACAGAAGCGACAGCTCCATCGTCCTCGTTGACGACGATACGAAAGCTGCGGGTCGCCAAAACGTCCACGTTGGTGGTTTCCCGCGCCGGCCACACGGCTGTTGTTGGTATGATACGTTCTCCGATTTCTTGATTCTAAGGGATCGATGGCATGCTGCTGGATTTGAATTGGCGCCTTTGATGAGTGCAAGCCTTCGTGACGAGCTGGTAGGACCTCAACGAAAGCTTTGCATTGTCGGTGGTCAAGGCCCCACGGCCACCAACACGACTCGACAAGGCGACTTAATTTTGTACGACATGGCAACCCAAGTGCAATCAGCGCCGATACCGCTGAACATGGCAGCTCGCATGTATCACGCGGCGGTGTACAGTCCAACTCTCAACAGGATGCTTGTATTTGGTGGCCGTGCCAGTCCCACGAAGCCATTTGGAGATCTCTGGGCTATTGACGTGGATCATGGTCATGCGGATTTTGTCCAAACTCAAGGACCCGCGCCGTCGTCGCGGTGGAGCCACACGTGCTCGTGGGGTAAGCGCGGGGTACTAATGCGCTGACGCTGTTCACTAACTGCATGCGTTCGTACTTGAAGTGGACGGAAAACTGGTGGTCGTCGGCGGCCGCGATGCCACAACTGTCTTCAGCGACGTGTTTGCACTGTCCTTTGACACAACTCCGCCGACATGGCATGCCTTGGCATCATGTGCAGGTAAAAATGGTGAATTTTCAGTGTGGATGTGTGCATCAGGCGAGTATTGACGGGTCCATGTGCTTCTTGCATAGATGGAGCTCGTCGGTTCCGACACTCTGCGGTGAGCATTGGCCACTCGATATACTTGTTTGGGGGATGGCAAGGGTTGGATACGCACGCGCAGCTGTCCTTGAATTCTGTGGATTCGCTCAACACGGCGACAGGGGAGTGGATGCAATCGGCCACGACTGGCGCCATTCCTCCCGCCAGGGCAAGTGCCGCCGCGTGCGTCGTGGATGGCCAGCACGTGTTGCTCCTCGGCGGGACGTCGCCAACAGCACCATGCCACGATCAAGTATTTTCTCTGGACCTGTCGAGTATGTGAAAAGATCAAAACACCAAACTTGACCATCCTAACGGGTCTTGACCTTACGTTGCGCATATGCTGTAGAGATGAAGTGGAAGCAGTGGCCATCCTTGCCAAGCGATGCGCTTCTCGTCAACCACACGATGTCTTACGACGACGTGTCGAAAACCGTGCATGCGGTCGGCGGCAGCTGCCAGTGCTTTGGGTTTGGGGCAGTCTACAGTCCCGCGTTCGCGTTGCAGGTGGAAACCAGTCGCATGACCGCGCTGTCCAAGAATACGCGACCTACCAAACAAACGAACGACGGGCTGCTGGTGGTTGCTGTGCCCAAGCTACGAGTCAAAGCCATCAAGACACTCGTGGAAGACCTGCAAGTTTACGACAAGTCGCGCCGCGTCCAGCCCATTGCCGTATGCTCGTCGACATCGACGTTTCCCTGACGTTTTGGGTTAGGGCGGTGCAGAGTCCTTCGCCGTGCCAGTCATGGACGGCATTCGTGACCACGCCAGCCTTCCCGTACGTACGACGCCTGGTTTCTTGACCTGCTTGATGCCATTCATCGCTTTCAGGGACTCGAGGGGTTGCTGATAGCCCACATGAACGACATCGCAAACGTTGTGCAGCCCAAGAACTCGGGGACGGACAAGGTGTCCGCCGCTGGTGAGCTCGTTGCGACTGGACAAATCGCCGAGCTGTCGTCCCCTCCGCCAGCAGAAGTTGTCGAGGCCTCCAAGCAACCACTCTTGTACGCCGTTTTGGTCTCCAAGGATCAAGTCAAGGCCGTCAAGACTCGCTTGGAAACGATCCAGCTATACGACAAAACCCGTCGCATTCACCCGCAAGTACGTCGTCAGGTTGATGGCAAGGAGCAAAACGACTCGCTAGGCCAACGACATGGAAGGCTCCACCAAGTTTGCCGTCCCCGTGACATTGCCCACCCTTCCTTCAGACGACGAGGTGCGCCATGGCAAATCGTGAACCTCACGTCGAGAGTTGTGGATGGAGAACGAGCATGTGTCTGGTAGGTCTTGAGCGCGTTGGAGGTTGTAGTCGACGGCACGAGCGTTGTAAAACGTGTGCTGAATCCAACACTGGTCGTGCATGCGTTGCTGCAGGCGTTTGCGACTGCCCATGGGTTGGATGCGGTCGCGGCAAAGTTTGAATTTATTTCAGACGTGTTGGTCCTGCCCAAGGTACGATGTCCGTCCGTTTTCAACGCCAGTCGATTGGACCTGAAATGCCATAGAACACGTTCATGGACCCCGTATGGATGAGCGACGCCGCGATGGCACTGTGGCGATCCGTGTGCGACGCCTCGCCTGTTCCGCTCCAACGCGTCGCGCGAAGTGCTGACGTCGACGCGAATGAAAAACGGCAGAGTCACGTCGAGGTGCTGTACATGCACCCGTCCTTCGTCCCCACGGCGCGGTAAACCTGAACAGACCCGTCATGCGTCGTTGGAAAACGTGTTGTAACAGCGCCAACACGTAGGGGCAAGGGATGGGTCGAAGTCCGTGAAAATGGACTCGTGTACGGGTGGGACCTCGAAAAAGTCATGTTTTCGTCGGGGAATGTGACGGAAAAAGCACGCATGGCCAAGATCGGTACGAACACCCGTTGACGTCTTCGTTGCCTGCGCGCGGTCCACGACCTCACGATGGCCAGGCTGCGCCGGAGAGACCATTGTCGACATGTATGCTGGCATCGGATACTACGTTGTCCCATTTCTTGTCCACGGCAAGGCGGCGTACGTCCACGCCCTCGAGTGGAACCCCGACTCGGTCGCGGCGCTACAATTCAACCTTGAAAAGAATCACGTCGCAAGCAAGTGCACGGTGCATCCAGGCGACAATCGCATCACGGGGCCGACTCTCGGCGCGATTGCAGACCGCGTCAACTTGGGGTCGGTCTCACTTCGATCGTGGGACAACTCAAACGATGATGCATGGCTCGTCTAGATTGCTACCCAAGAGCGAGCACGGGTGGCCCATCGCCGTCCAAGTCTTGAAACACACGGGCGGATGGCTTCACGTGCACGAGAACGTCGCCATCGACGACGTCGAGCCCTGGTACGACGCCAGCCCATGCGCCACTGATCCCCATCGAGTTGTGTGGCAGCATGCAAATTCTAACAAAACGGTGGTGGTTTCGTCGTAGGCGAGAACACGTTGTGAAATCCATCCGAGAGATGGGCGCCGCCATTGGAAAGGTGTGGGTCGTCGAGTGCACCCACGTTGAACGAGTCAAGTCGTACGCCCCGAAGGTCCTCCACGTCGTAGCTGATGTTCACTGCCGGCCCACTTGATAGCTCGTGCAGAAAGGGACCCCCGTGTAAGGTCTGCAGCTAGTACATTGCTATACAATGTGCAAAAGAACGACAGAATGCACACACGCGGCGACCCGCGATGTGCGCGCGTCCGCACGATCCCTTGCCTGCCAGGTCCACTGACTCTGCGTTTGTTATGCAATTAAAAGAACGATGTCGCTGCGGCCGTGGCAACGGCATCGGACACTCGGCGGTAGACGGCAACGTACTTGTTGCCGCCGCTGCGAGCAACCTTCTTGCCTTCTTCCGTCTCTTCCGTCATGGCTTGAACACATGGATCCGCTTTCTACACGGGGCAAGCACAACGCTTGAATCAGTTCCAGTGGCCATGGAAAACTACAAGTCGTCGCACCAGCACAGCGTCGTCCGTGATGCGTTCGAAGCATGGGTGACTGTCGCACTTGGCGACGTGCCAGTTGTGCAGGTCCTCGACATCGGTGATTGTGTACAAGATGCCGCCTTCAGGGATGAAGTAGGCATATTCGGTCAGCAAGTGCGTGCTGGACAAACGAGTTGGTCGGTGGACATGCTGCGGCCGGAGAACTTACTTGACGATGCGGCGGCGATGGTTGCGCTGTTTGAATTGGGGGTCCGGAAAGCAGAAAAACATCTTTTCGATTTGACCTTTCTCAAAGTAGTGCGGCAAGTACCGCATCGCGTTCGTGCGCAGCACCGACACGTTTTGAAACTAAAGACCACACATGATGCGATGAGAGGAAGCAGGGTTCGTCATGCAAGGATCAAAACACACTTGGTTCGACGACGCGTGCTCTTGACGGAGCGCCTCAATGCGCAATCGAACGTACTCGGTGACCTTCGGTCGGATCTCCATCGCGAGCGTCGTCTTGTTCGGGAACAAGTTGGCGAGCGCGATTGTCAAGCCGCCAAACCCACACCCAATGTCCAAGAAGTTGACCTTCCTGTCCCATGCACATCGGCTTAACGCTGCACATGATGGATGCAAACACGTACGGGTTGTCGAGCTTGGGGTAGTGAGCGCTCCAATCCATCTCGGTCGGGTTCAATGGGCTACAATGTTGTCAAGACCCTGTTGCCAGACAACGTTGGTACGTACTACTCGAACAAGTCATTGTGTGACAACGGGTTGCAATGCGCGCGGCTGCGATAGAACTTCTTCTGGGGCATGCCAGGGACCTCGGATTCCGTCGTCGCACTCGCCATGTCCCCGCCCGCAGTCCGTTTATGGCCAGCCATTGCTAAAACTTGGCGTGGAAGCAACGAAAGGGTCATTGGGGATGTGGACCAATCACAACAAAATACCGTGAAATAGGCTGGAAAATTCACTAATTATTCGGCTAAATTTCGAGATTATTTCGTTGTAGCCCAATCCGGGCATCCACTGCAGCGAGTTTTTTGCCGCGAGAGCCAGCTCGATCGTGCGACGGTCATGGCCGCCTTTGCAAGTCCTTAGTAGACTGGCATCGACAGCAGTGACGTGGTACAAGGTGCATTTTGTACTGTGCCATATCCGTCGTCCGAGACACAATTAATCCACAATGCCGTGCGAAAAATGAACACGATATTTATCGAATTCTTCGTTTATCGGTAAATAATAGATGAACATCCTTGGTCTAAAAATACGTGTACAAGTGACTGTGCATCTTGGCGCGAACATGAAGCACAACCCACCAGCAGACATCTCCTTGGCGCTTTGGATAGGTGGAGGATCCCTTCTCGCGATCGCCTTCCTGCTTCGTATGTACTGCAGACGGCGACGAACGCGATGTACATGACCCATGCCACTGCGTCGATGCTGACGTTCACGTCTAGTCCACTCCCCCTTGGACGTGTCCAGCGTGACATTGTCTGAAAACATTGCCAGGCGAAAGTTGGACCTCCAACGCTTCATCCATTCCTTGCAACGGCAGTTGGCGAATCGCCAACAGCAGCTCGAAATGCATGACCGCGTGGAGCAAGTGCTGACGACGCGCGAAATGCTCGAGTCGCCCCCTTCGGACGACCGGCAATGGGTAGAGATCATGCGGCGCGGCAAGGAAATGTATCAGGACGAGTGGGAAGTTGGCGAAAATGGAAATCTACCTCTAGGGTAAGCAAAACGCCATAAAGTCTGCATCAAGCGTCGACCGCATGCTCATTAGAGTGCTGTTCAACATGCACAAGGAGGAGCTGCTGGCCACAGCTCGAGCTACGCCGCGACAGGCCGCCTCCAGCCATGTGCGTCTCTCATCGGTACCCATGATCTGTATTCACAGCAATATAGGCGAAGGATATTGAACGTCAGAACCAAGCAACATTATTGCTGCACGAAGCCATGCAAACCAGCCGACAGCAGAGTGTTCAAGGTGCATCAGCGGCCGCAGTCATACCCGCAGCGTCGCAGTGGAAATCTCAGCGTAGAGTTGGGACGACTTCGACGCCCATGGTCGGAAAGGAGAAGGCGGTCCCAGCCGCCGTCGAGACAAGCAGTATTTGGAGTCACCATCGCTTTCCATCGCAAAGTAGTCACACAGTCCCACAACGGCAACCACCTTCGCCAGTGCCGCGACTGAATCTGACAGCGCTGGCGGGGACCCCATCTCCACCAGGACAAGTCGTGTCGATCAAAGATATATTCAAGCGATTGCAAGCATGATGCATGAATCCACCACGACCCCACGTTGGCAGTCTATTCCTTGTGCCGCTTGGACGACTTGTCGCTGCTCTCTTTGTCCTTCTTGCGCTTGCTCTTCTTCAACGTGCGAGGCAACGCACCGCCCGGCACGCAGTCTTTGATGAACGCGTCGATTTCCTTGAACGCTTTCGCGTCAATCGCATCCACGTTCAACTCGATCTCGTCTGCGTTCTTTGGCGCATCGTTGGATACATTGCTAAGGTGGAGGCAAACGTACCTTTTCGAGAGCTTTAGGACACAGCTCTTCCAGCATGTCCACGACAATGCCGAGGTCTTTGCTCGAGATTTTGTAAATGTCCTGGCTAAACACGATACGTTCCTCCAAAGTGACGTCCCTGCATCGACCCTTGAGTTCAAGACGTCCATGGAGAAAATTGCTTACGACGACGAGGATTTCGACGACGACCCGTCGTCCAACTTGAGTTCTTTCATTTTGTCATCAAACATCTTGGCCAATTCGTCTGCCACGGCCCACAGGTCTGATCCATCCTAAGACATGCATGAGCGACCCCTACATACGTCAAGAATGGACCTGGTTGTACAATTTGCAGTTGTCCCAAATCAACCGCATGTCCCTGCCAAACTCTTCTGGCTTCTTGTACTCGCCTTTGTTCAGCTTCACACGGACGGTGCCCATGTCCATGGGAGTCTTGACGACCTGGAGGTAATCGTAGAGACCCCATTCTTCCCAGTTCACGCGCTCACGGAATGGTTCTGCGTTAGACCACGGCGATCAAACCTCCACATGCACCAAGTAAGTGAAACCCATCAAACATACCCGAGATCTCTAGCTTGAAGAAGTCATCCAGCACTTCCAGGCACAGCGCTTTCTGCTCCGCTTCCATCTTCTGTTGCTGGCTCACGTTCAAAATGTTGTTCCGGATAACACGTATCCGGAGAGAATTTGGCCAAGATGTCCCTCTCTGAAGTACATGCGCACCACGGTCATCACATACGTTCACGCAGCTGAAATAGCTCAATTTACGGCCCCACCACCACACAAACCTCACGACAGCTTTGATTTGCATGTGATGAGTCCCCAGTGTGCGAGAGAATGCAATTAAGTTGATTGGGAATGTAGTTTTGGATTTACAGCAATCTTGAGTAAACAATACAACGTCGTCTTCTTTAGACTTGTTTTGGGTATGTGAAACTTGGAAATTCGTTTTTAGGGAGCAGTGATGCTGTAATTCCCCAACTCCCGCCATATGTCCCGCCCAAATCGACGGAATATAACATTTCTGTTGGTCGAGATGGATTATACAAATTCAAGTAGTTATAACTATTGCCGAAATTATAACATCTATTACATATGTCTGCATTTCCAGTGGTGAATTTGACAGTTCCCATACTTGTTCTGGATTTGGGAAGGATAACCACCCTCATGCAGGAGAGCGTGACGACAGCGCCAGGGACGGTGCTTGAGCAGGCGTACAAGCCGATCCGAATTACTCCTCCAGATCCCGCGGATCTCGAGCTGAGTGCAAAGCTGGAAGCGTTCATGGCGAGCCACTTTCCAACGGAAACAGAGAAGAACATCCAGCGACGCACGATGATCCTGGCCGAGTTACGGCGCATCTTCCGTGCATGGGTGAAGGACGTGTGTCTTCAACGCGGTGTGTTGGAAGAGATTGCGAACGAAGCCGGGGGCATTGTGCTCGTGTCTGGGTCGTATCGGTTGGGGGTGAACGAGCCTGGGGCCGATATCGACACGAACTGCGTCGCCCCAAAGTTTGTCACGCGGGAGGACTTTTTTTCGTCTTTGAAGGATATTCTCCTCAAGAATCCGAAAGTGACCAACTTGGTGGCGATAGAAGGCGCGACGGTGCCGATTCTCACCTTCGACTACGAAGACATCAACATCGATCTCCAGATTGCAATTCTAGACCGCAGCTCCATTCCCGACAATATCAACATTTTGGACGACAACATTCTCAGTGGCGTGGACTCTGCGACAGAGAAGAGTCTGAACGGGCCACGGGTCACGGAACTCATGATTCGGCTCACTCCGAACCGCAGTAGTTTCATCGCGGTGCTGCGCATTGTGCGACGATGGGCCAAGCGACGAGGATTGTATTCAAATAAATTGGGGTATCTCGGAGGTGTGAATTGGTGTATCTTGGTCTGCTTCATCAACCAACTGTACCCCACGGCGGCGCCATCGACGCTCCTCCTTCGTTTCTTCATGGTGCTGTCGCAGTGGAAGTGGCCGTCTGCGATCCAGGTACCTTTCGTCTGTCGTCTGATGCCCTCCGAACTCGTTAGACTCGCTCACGGCCACGTTCTAGCTATGCAAGACGTACGACGCCAAGCTCGGTCTCGAAATCTGGAACGCCAACGTCGGCGGTAACCGCTTCCAAGTCATGCCGATCCTGACGCCGGCATACCCGAGCATGAACTCGTCGTACAACGTGTCGGTGCATTCACTGAGCGTGATGAAGGAAGAATTCTCGCGAGGGCTTGAGACCGTCAAGGCGATTATTGCAAGTGGGGGCACAGACTGGGCGCCTCTCTTTGCGCCGTCCGAGTACTTCGTCGACCACCAATACTACTTGGCGGTCGAAATGTACGTGGCGGATCCGAATGACCAAGGCGCGTGGTGCGGGTTTGCCGAAAGTCGACTGCGCAAATTTATCGAGACCCTGGCGTACCACAACCCGCAGTTGTGTCGTCTGCGAGTGTACCCGAAGAAGTTTCCGCTTTTCTTCGTCAACGAGTCGATTCCGCTGGATCAAGACAAGAAGCATGGGTGCACGTACTTTGTCGCGTTTGACGTGGACAAGACCAAGCTCCGCGGGAAGGAGGTACGGCTGGATAGCGCTGTCGACGATTTCAAAGTCAACAGTTTGTACCGATGGCCCAAGCGAGTGGAGGGCATGGACATCCGCATCACTCCGCTCGGGTGGAAGAGTTTGCCCGAGTCTGTCTTTGAAGAGATGGGCGGGCTCAAAGTCGCAAAGGACCTGCGGCAAAAGTATCTCAAACGCAAGAAGGACGAACAGGCCAAACTTGATGCCGAAGCCGCTATAGCGGCCACAGTGGCCGTGCCACAGCAACCGCCATCGTCGTCTTCCACCAGCGACAAGGACGGCAGTCTTTTGTCCCAAGAAAGCGAGTCCCAACCCACAGAAGACCCACCTACCAAACCTGACAAGAGCCCAATTTCTGCCAAGATCGTGCTGGCCACGGACGACCCGACGCCAGTGTCGACCCCTGCTCCGTCACCGCTTCTCGTCGCGGCATCGCCGAGTGTGGACAAACGCCCACGAGAGGATCCCCCCTTGATGTCACTGGCACCGCCAGAGGCGACGATGTCGGAGGTTGCCAAGGACTCTCCCCCAAAGCGCCGCAAAATGAAAATATCATTTGGTGCCATGTGAGACCTTGGACAAATGGACACACAGAGCGCGTCGAAAAATCCCCACAAAAACATGATTCACTAGTTTATAGGTACACCACGAGCCGCCGACGAAACCCAAAAACAAAACACACGAGGGCAAGAACGGGACGCGAACAGATTACTTTTTGCAGCGAAATATGAACAGCTCGATATGGCCTCAATCCACTCGTTTACGTAATCCGTTGTGTTGTTCGCAAGACGTAAACTTCCCGCGCTTTCACACTAGCAATTTTCCAACAAGTACCGGCAAACTCTGTTGCCGTGACCTTGAGAAACACATTTATGGACGCCATGACAACGTCCACTCGTGCACGTGCCAGTCAAAGGACACTCGTCGTATTGCCGACAGCGTCGCCGATTTCTCCCGCTGGCACTTGGAACTCGTCGATGCACTTGTCGTCAAACGGTAGTCGCCCGTACACAAAAGAGTGGAAGGCTACACGTAGAATCGCCATCAGAGACGAATCGTCCTCGCTTCCACTTCCAAACAACGATGAAAGCGAACAAAATTTTGGAGTTGTTTCAGCTCGACGATCCGTTGGGACTTCAAATCTGTCGCGCAAACTCTGTATGCACCTTCGTTTGTCCTGGTTCTCTTTGTCAACGGCATAACTTCTTAGGAAGGGGTGCACGAGATGGATCGCGGACACTTTTTCGCGGTCGCCTGGACAATTCCATGGTTCCAGCCCCTCTGCTTCTCGATATGGAATTTTCGAATAATCCGCAAAAACGTTGGAATACAAAAATGGCAGAAATATCTTTTTTTCACTTTGAGGTGTTTCAAACATTTGTGTTTCAAACGCGTTTCAAACATAGTTTTCGACGACAACAGAATTTCAAGAGAAATATACACTTTGGACATGACCTCGAAACTCATTTATTTAATAGTCATAAGCCTTGCATAAAACGATGTCAATTGTAGTTACTATTTCTAATAGAGGATTAGAATTGTGTAATTCAATATATTGTAAAACTGTATATACCAGGAATTCATTGATGTTGTTTCATCGCGATCGACTTTCCAACTCTTGCCGCGCTCAACCTATCGCCATCGCACTCTCCCTCGGACGAAAGGAGCATGGACGAAGTCGGAATCGATCGCAAGATTGTTATCGTGGGCTGCACAGACACTGGCAAGACGTCTTTGACGATCCGCTACTGCCACAACAACTTCAACACGCTGACTGCAGCGACGATCGGGGCATCATTCATGCAGAAGCGCATTGCGCTCGACAAACACAAGATGACACTTCAAATATGGGATACTGCAGGCCAAGAGCGCTTTCGCTCCATGACGCCCATGTACTACCGCAACGCCAAGGCTGCCATCCTCGTCTTCGACATCACAAAGGAAGACACGTTCGAAAAGGTACACGCTCCATACGTCTGACATGGGGCACACCTTCTCCATCACAGGTCAAGGGATGGTTGAGCGATCTGAGAAAGTACGTGGCAGATGACATTGTGCTCGCTGTCGTTGGGAACAAATGTGACTTGCCTACATCGTTCCATTTTGGACGTGCCGAAGCATTTGCGCGTGAAATCGGCGCGACGGCGCACCAAACGAGTGCGCAGACGGGTCAAGGGGTTGAAGCATTGTTCGACACAGTTTCTCGCTCCCTGCTAAAGAAGCACTTGGAAAGCGAACGCTTGCAGGCGATGTCGTCCTCGCCTCACGCAAGCCGATTTCCTGCTTCGAACCCAGATCCCCTCCTTCGATTGGACCAAGCCACGACACCGCCGTCGAAGCAGTCCGGAGGGTGCTGCAAGTAGTGCCTCCAACATTTAGTGGCGCCATCAAGTCGTTCTCTCTGCTAAGCATGCGTCCGTTTGTGCGTGACATCACGAGAATCGTGCAACCCAGCACCAATAGTCTATCCATCTAAAACTTGTTGATTTGTTTTAACCTCACACGAGATGGAATTTGTTGTTGAGATATGAATCCAAGCCCACGATGTAATTTGCATACAAATACAGCATCCCGTCAACGCGGCGAGACTGCAACTGGCCCATCATGAAGGCTCGCATCCCAACCTGTCCTCGGTGACGCCGCCACACAGCATCGCATTAAGGGTGTCGCCACCAAGGCGGTGCAAGGAGCCAAGGACCAAGTTACCTCCCAAAGGTCCTTGATGTAGCAAACTGGTCGCCGTGCATTCACCCCAACGGCCATGCATCGTGATGGCGATATCACGTGACCATCATTCTGTCGCTCACCACGAAGAGATTGGATCTTGAACGGTCGCGTCGAAACGGCGTTGTTCCGAAGGTGTTTCGTTCACTTTCGAAAGCCGCAGGTCGGTCGAGTGCGTTGGTGGAGACACGATGACGAGTCCGCCACCGGTGCTCAAGGAAGGGTACCTCACGAAGCGGAGCAAGGACTCGGCGCTCGTGACGAACTGGCGCAAGCGATACTTCCGCCTTGTGCCGGGCGAGTTGCTGTACTTTGAGTCGAAAGAGGATCTCGAACCTCGGCGTCGCATCCCGCTCGGCTTGGACACCGTTGTCAGTTTGAACAATGATCAGGGGTACAACTTGTGCTTATCGGTCAA
Source organism: Aphanomyces invadans (assembly GCF_000520115.1). Lineage (NCBI taxonomy): Eukaryota > Oomycota > Saprolegniomycetes > Saprolegniales > Verrucalvaceae > Aphanomyces > Aphanomyces invadans. Next base: position 760,884 of record NW_008580168.1, read on the forward strand.
GTCGTCCCCAACTTCCGAAGTGTTTTATGTGCAAGCCACGACCGAAGTACGCCGCTGCCATCCTTTCTGGGACATTGCATTCAACACACCGTGTTGGTGGCATCTAGGCAGAGAAGAAGGCATGGGTGGATGCGTTGTTTGAAGCGGCTCGTTATACCAAAGATGTTGTCGCGAAAGGTAGTCCGCCTTTGTCAACGTGTCAGTAATGGGCAAGCTCTGTAGCTCCACTGCTGGAGCCCCCACCGCCGTCGACCAAAACGCGGGAGCTAACGCGTCAAGGCACGTCGGTCGTCCATGCCGGCGTGCTACTCAATATTCGAGTCGTCCAAGCCAAGGGTTTGATCGCAGCCGATACGTCTGGTACAAGCGACCCGTACGTCGTCGTCACGTTGCTGGACAAGAACGCGTTCCCGATCAAGCACACGTCCCAGAAAACCAAAATTATCGACAAGGCGCTTGACCCCGTGTGGAATGCTGACATGCGCTTCGGCGATGTACGACCGTGCTTCGGGGCCGTTGCGCGCCGGGTCGACGCTGACAATCGGATGCTTTTGTAGAAATTGGACCTGAACACTGTCGGCGCGATTCGATTCGAAGTGATCGACCATGACAACTTTTCCAAGGACGACAACATTGGGGTCGTCACCGTTCCCCTCGGGTGTTTCAAAATGAGCGTAGCGAGCGCCACGTCGTCGGAAACGGTACACTGCGACCACGACAAGCACGACTGACACCCGATGTGCAGATCGACCACTGGTTCCACATCGACCCGCCACTCACGGGCGCCCGGCCGACGACCAACTTGCTCGCGTTTGGCCAGAACGAGCGGCAAATGGACGAACGAGACCACGGCGAGCTCCATTTAATCATGAACCTCAAGGGCGCGGGGCTCCCAGAGTTTTTTCGCAACTTGGAGCTGCGTGGATCCAGTCCCACCAAGCACCAGCTCACGTCATCTCTGGACGAGACGGACAACAGGCTCGAGGTCACGGTCGTAGCGGCAAAGGACTTGGTGTACTTCGATCCAAAGGATCCGTCCGGCCAGCCCACGCACGCCGTGAATCCCATGTGCGAGATCACGCTCGTGGATGCCAAGACCCGTGCAGCAATGAAACACGAATTGTTTCGCACGGTCGTGCAATTCAAAACGATCTGTCCGGTCTTTCCCGACGCCAACTTTGTCTGCGGCCGCGTACGCCCGTTTCCGAGCCTCTGACCACTCATCGCTTCGAGCAGGTCGCCGACATTGACCGTGCCGGAGCAGTCAAAGCTACCCTGTACCATGTCGAGAACGCCAAGCAGAGTGTCGCGTTGGGGTCTGTGGAAGTCGACCTCCACACCGTGTCGGCCTTCAAGGTCCATGAAAACTTGCATGTCTGTCTCTGACAACGATCGTTCGTCTGTAGGTGGCCAATTGGTACCCGCTGTACTCGCACGCGACGCCACCTGTAAAGGTCGGCGAAGTGCGGCTCCAGCTAACCCTCATTGGCGAAACCCGAGGCGAAAAGCAGCAGCGAGAACAGATCAAGCGGTACCACGTTGCTGCACTTGTTGTTGGGCAAACCTTACAACGCCTCTCGTGGTAGGGCCATCAATGCTGCTGCCAACGCAAAATCCCTCGAACAAACAGAGTACGTTGATTGTGTTTGGCACGTGGATCCGTCCAGAGCTCAACGCGGTCGGGCGTAGGTTGGAGAGCGCGCAATTCCTAATGCTGCAGTCCATGCGCGACTTGGACGGGGCTCGCGTGTCTTGCGCTGAAGAAGGGTACCAAATCCGCCATCCCAAGTTCTACGGTGTCAATGGCTACCTCCACGCCGCCCATGCTCAGCTCGTGCAGGCCAACTCTCGCCACCAAACCCCCGACGACGTGTTTCAGAGTCGAGGGCACATCGAGGGCTACGCTTTGCTCGATGTGACAGTTGTCGGGGTCCATAACATGCAGCTCGGCGACCGCATGAACAGTACGTATCGTTGCTTGTCCCTTCTGGTCCAGTTCTAACTTGACGCTTGCAGTGCCTGGGGTGGGAACCTATGCTCGCATTGACGTGGAGCCGACTGCCGCAGTCACGAAAGCCAAGCGCATCTATAAACCGTACCTGGCGCGAAAGGCACACAAAGCAGCGCCCGGCCTCAAGCCCATGCAGTCTCAGCGAGTTGTCCAACACGATAGCGATGGTAGGATGGAGCGGTGCACGGCAAGCGATGGTCATGGTCCATTGTCAGGACGCGAAATCAACTTGAACGTGGGAGCCGTGCGCCAGGCAATTTGGGGGAAAACCCCCGTGGCAGGCGAAGTCTCACCGAGTCGCCAGCGCATCGGGCGCCACGAAGCGCGCATCGAACGAAACCAAGCGATGGCAGAAGACCGGCCGTACCTACGCGTCCGGGTTGTGTCGGGTCACAACTTCATCGCGGGCGACATGAACGGCTACAGCGATCCGTACTGCACGCTCTTCCTCACGAACGCCCAAGACGTGCCGTTCGAACAAGAAAAGAAACGGACGGCTGTCGTGAGCAAGACGCTCAACCCTGTGTGGAAGCACGAAGAGTTCATGTTTGGCTTCGTAAGGCAGCGGTGGACGCTCCCGCCGAATCCTCACGCGCGTTGTGGCTGGTAGAACATCGACCTGAACGACGCCAAGTGTTTGCTCGTGCATGTGAAGGACCACAACAACATTGGCAAGAGCACGCCGCTCGGTCGCGTCGAGATTCCGCTCCAAGACCTGTGCCAGGCGTCGGCGACCACAACGTCGATCAGCTCGGTCGCTGTCACAAAGCGCTACCCCATCACCCCCGAACCTTGGATGAAAAAGGTGAACCAACCGTGTTGATTTGTGTGTCGGATCATCTGACTACTTTGGGCAGCAAAACGTGCACTTGGGTGAGCTCTGCCTTGAAACAGAAGTCAGGGGAAACGCTACCGTCTTGGCCAAGTTGCTCATGCGCCAGAACCAGCTCCTGACGACCATGACGTCGGCGCTGTCTGTGAACAGCGAGGTCTCCGCGGGGGGCGACGCCGTGCTGTCGATGGAGGACGAAGAGGCAGTGTACGAAGAAGGCCAGATCGTTCGGTAAGGGCATGACTCCATGTTGATGAGCCCCATCGCGACATGGCGCTGCTAGGACGGTGTCCGTGGGTGGAACCGAGCCCCAGTGGAAGACAGATCGATTCCAGTTGCAGCTGAGCTACAATCGCCTGCTAAGCGACAACGTCGACACCGTCGTGTACCGCAACGAAGGCTTTCCGTACGACGTCCGCGTGACCGTCATGTGTGGGCGCAACTTGATCACGTGCGATCGAAACGCGGAAGCGGATCCGTTCTTTACCATCACCCCCGTGTGGGGCACCGGCGACGTGCTGTTGGCAGCAAAGCGCCAGAGTCTCACCGTGTACGAGAGCAGAAACCCCGTGTGGCCTGCGCAAGAGTTTGTCTTTGGGTCCACGTACGACATTACGCAAATGTCGCACCTGTCGATTCACTTTTACGACCGCGATTGGGCTGACCTGGACACGTCCGCGCTCAAGAATCTCGGCAACCCGGGCGAAGTCAACAACACGGTCGTCATTCCGCGGTCGCAACTGCGCAAAGTCACGCCGTGGGGCGACGTCGACCCGAATCCCGTTATGGAAGTCCTCGAGTATGACCAAAAGGTGCTGGCGTTCCGCAAGTGCGGAGTCGACGGGGGCAATTACTTTCCCGCCCGCATTCGCCACTACACACCGTTCCCCACAGACATGTACCTGGTCCTGTTCGAAGACAGCTTGGACTCGATATCCAAGATTCGGACACTCATGAGCTACGACGTCCAAGGCGAAATCGCGTACGTTCGCGGCGATGGCACCGTCGACGTCAAACTCGTCGGGGGCAACGGCGGGAGCGCCGACTATTTGTCTCGCGTGCCCATTCGAACTTTGAAACCTGTCAACGCGTTCAACGATGCCACCGACACGACCTTGGCGGCCCCCACCATGCATGGCAAGTGGGAGCAAGTGCAGCTGCAAGTGCTGTCATTGACAGAGTTTCTGCTGCCGAACCCGACCGTCCGTCCTGCCGTTGTCGTGACGCTGGTTTCGTATCCAAACGAGCGCACGGTCACAACAAACCAGCGCGGAGAGATCATGGCTGCCACGATGACGGCAACTCCCTCGGAAGACGCGCACGCCAAGGTCCCCAAGTTTGGTGGGATTTGGGGCAAAAAGGACAAGGCACCCGCTGCAACGACGTCCGCATGGACGTATGTTGTGCCCGCTGGCACGAATAACCCAGGCAGCGTGAGCCTTAGCACAGTTCCCCCTCTTCTGCTCGAGAAGCCTCTCGTGGACTCGACCGCGGCCTTGGTTGTACGTGTTGTGGATCAAGGGACTGCCGACACTCCGTCGCTGGACCAACCGTGCTTGGGACTCGTCAAGATCGACTTGAGCGCGTGCGAAGAAGGCATGGGCAACTGGCATCTCAAAGTCGTCCCTCCAGAGATGTCCCAGCCCTACAACAAATTCTATGGCGCGATTCATTGTCGCACCACGTGCACGCCTCTCCTCGTAGACGACGATGTGATTTTGCCGACCAGTGCGCAGACTCTGGCCACCCCAACGATTGCATCGACGAAGGGGGTCGCGGAATGGTACGAAGATGTCTTGGCCAAGGAGAAACGGATGGCGTCGTTCAACTGGAAGGCGATGTGGGTCCCGGAAACAGTCGTCGAGTACACGTACTTGGCGCGACGCCAAGCTCTGCGTGGGTCGCTCACAGCTCGCCAAAACCGACAGATCGACAACTTAGGGACCGCACTCAATGCCATCTACCGCCACGTGCTTGGCGCCCTGCGCGAAATCGCCCTCTTTGACGAATTTGAAGGGCTGTCCCACGACGACATGCTCAAGTTCAATGCGGTCCACACGTTGAGCGCCCACCCCGACAGCGAGTGGCTCAATCGCCGCATCAACGAAATGAGCGTCCACGTGCGCAAGAAGATTGTTGTCGACTTGGAAATGCAACTGCTCATGATTGCCGGAGTCAAAACACTCCCAGCACTCCCGCTGCCAGATGCAACGTTGGACACGTGGCTCGCGCTGCGCAAGGCCCGACAAGATGCTCTTGCGCCGTACAGCGACTTCTTGCCCACGGAGCGAGGTAACGTGCTCTACTATGTCGAGTTCTCACGGATGGGGCAGGCTTGCTGCTCAAGTATTCGGCATGCTTTACTGGCGAAGGAATTGTATCGTGGATCCTTCGGCGTCCGAGTGTCTTGTGGCAGGACGAGTGGGTCCAGTTTGCATGGAACGAACTGAGCGACAACAGCTCCAAGCTGCACTGGAACGATCCCGAGCTCAAGGTGAATGCCGAGGCGATGCAAGCGCCGGAAGGCCGCGAACACGTCACGGTGTGGCTCAAGGCGCTCTTCGACGTCGGCCACTTGGAAAGCGTCAGTGAAAAGCGCGATTTTGCCGACAAGGCGGACCGATTCTACCGCATGCACGCGCTCGAGTTTGAACGATTGCACATCCACGCGTCGGATAGCACGGCGCCGTTGGACTTGGTGCACGAAGTGGACTGCGACACGAGCGAAGGCGAATTGTTTTGCAAAAAGCTGACGAGCCACGCCGCGGGATTCCTTGGCACCGTGAGCGCCGTGTCGTCGCTGATCGGCAGTGCCGTCGACGCCGTCGAGAACCTCGGACGCTTCAACGTCCCCACCTGGACTGTTCCCAACGTGTCCACGTCATTAGGGCTGCCCCAAGACTCGCTATGGCAATGGCGGTACTGCATCTTCCGCCCCGATTCCAAGTTGCTGTACCTCTACGAGTCTGTCAACTCGACAAACGCGACCGCAATCGTGGATTTGTCCGTCACCCACACGATCGTGACGTACGCAAACCCCAAAGTCCACGGTCCCGACTGCTTTGAGATCCGACAGCCAGTGTTCCTGGCTCCGCATCCGACGACGAGCAAGTTGGTCCGCATGACGGACGCCGACCTGGACGCAAGTTTTCTCGGCAACATCGAGTGTAAGGCCAAGTTGGTGCTCAAGGCGCAAGACTCGCAAGTGTGGATGCAGGCGATGCTCATGGCAGGCGTCAAAGTCACGTTGGAGAAGCGACAAAAGGTCCTCGTGTCGCGCTTGAATGCCAACGTGTTGCATGCCAAGTGCATGCAACACTCGCTCAACTTTTCGTCCGCCGACCTCGAAGGTTCGTTCCAGCATTTGATGAATCGCGTGTTTGGCCATGACCACGTCGCCGCACGGAGCTCGGATCGCCATGTCAAGGAACACCGTGCAAAGGTGCGTGCGGAGCTCAAGAAAGCAGGGTCGGAGGGGCTCGCGATTTCTGCCAAGTACGGTCGCAGCAATCGCTTTGATCCAGGGCCGACAGACCCTCGCAAGTACACCCCAGGTACCGTCGCGATCTCGGAATCGAGCTGTGAACCTAACGCTTTAGCTAGGCTACGAGTATCCCGCGCGCATTGTAGTCATCCGCACGCCGTTCACAGACGCCACGTACCCCGTGAAGAAGCAATTCTTGATCGAAGCAGCGCCGCCCCGGTTGAAGAAACTCCTCCAAGAGTACAAAATCACGACGCGGGCGTCGTGGTTGGAGCAGCCGGTGGCGATTCGCGACCGGTTTTTGCTGTACGATGTCGAGTACAGCGACCAGATGGAGACCGTGATTGAAAAGGACATGCTCCGCGAAGACTTTCGCACGATGGACGGCGACTTGGACCCTGCCAAAGTCCGCGACAAGTGCCTTGATCTCAACTACACGTTCCACCCCACGGACTTGGAGGGCTGTGTCAACCGGTTTGCCGAGATGTCCAACGGCGAAACCCCCATGGGATGCTTAAAGATTCAATTGCAGTCGCTGTCCGAGCAGCGCGAAATCGACTGGTGGTACAAACTTGCGCCTGAGCGAGGCATGGTACAGCGCCGGGAGCTTGGCATGGTGCGTGTCCGCGTCGAAATGCGAAAGCACGACAAGAAAACGTGCTTGGGAAGCACGCCATTGCCGCCGCCACTGGCGCACCAAGTCGAACGGGCAATTCAAATGCAAATGAAAGCAAGTTCCGTCAACGACTCGAACTGGTTCAATCGCCTCAAAAAGACGATTTCGTCGCCGTTGGGGTCGCCGGCCAAAGGCAACAAGCCGCCCGTCCTGTCGGTTCTACAAGTGGACATTGTCGAGGGCCGGAAACTTATCATTTCCGACATCCGCACGTCCGATCCGTACGTTGTCGTGCTGCTTGTAAACTTGCAAGACGAGGAAAAAGCGTGCGGCAAGACGGACATCGTGCCCAGCACACTCAACCCCAAGTGGAAGAACCAGCAATTCACCCTCGGGCGCACCGACGAAACACACTTGCACGACAAGAAAGCACTGGTCCTTCGCATATTTGACCATGACACGTACAGCGCCAACGACCCGATGGGCTACCTCAAGCTCGAATTTGGCAAAGACGAGCGCGGCTACATCCGCAAGGTCAAGCTGCACCATTCCGGGCCCGGGGGAACGCCGACGTCGACGATCCTGGACGTGTCCAAGGACGGCGAAGTCGAAGTGTTTGAGCGGCTTCTCCGCGACACCAAGGCCGGACAGTCTGCGTGGGCGAAAGCCAAAGGTTCGTCACCGACGAATGCGTCCTTGTGACAATCGGTTGCTCTGTGTCTAGGCAACTCGGAGGAAGACGGGGTGTTAGGTCGTCTGCGCTTCAAACTAAAGCTGACCCACCAAGACTACGTCGACGACAAGAATGCAGCAGTGACGAACCCGACGGCAGTGTCGACGCAAGTCGTAAACACCACTGCCAACCACTTGACTCGGTTTGCCGCCGAAATTTTGCTCTCCCGCGTCGACAACGACGAGCACCTCGACACAATGACGTGGGCGCTCGTCCCTCGTACGAACGAAGGACACATGATCATGTACGATTCGAAGGCGGAGCAAATGACCCACGACAGCAAGAAGCCTCTGCGCGACCACGTCAATCAGCAACTTGTGTGTGGTCTTTCGTACGACGTTAGCCGCGTCGCTACGTACGATGTGGTGCTCCATCACATTGAGAACGGTCGCACGTTTTTGGGAACATGGTCATTGCATCCGGCCATGGACAACACGGTGGTGGTCGTCACGTGCAAGTGCACGGACAAAGGCGACGCGAGCGCGATCCAGGTGTCGTTGGTTGTGTCGTTTATCGGCCTCAACCGGGCCGACTACATCAAACGGTAACGCATCGTGTGGACATGCCGACATTGGATTCAAGAGATATGTCGTGCAGGGTGTTGAACGAGACGTACCAGCACGCGAGCCTCGAGTTTGACGCGAGAAGCGTGGCAGCCCTGGGCGAGACGGCCGAGCAGTTTTTGTGGGATGTGTGCAACGTCCAAGTGTCGCCCGGTCAAAACGTCGGCGACTTGCTCTTGGCGCAGCTGCACACGATGCACGCGAGCTCTCTATTGCATTGGAAGCATACACCCAAGTTGCTCTTGTTTGTGCTGCACCACGCGTTGGCCACCAACACGAAGGATCGCGTGCCCTTTCGCCACACGGTGCCGCTGGATGACATCTTGACGCGATGGTCCAAACTCCTGAGCTTTGTTGCCGAAGCCAAGTCGCAGCTCACTGGTCGGCTGCACGGCGAGCTCACGCCGCGACTTGTCTCGACGCTGGCGTCACTCTGCGACTGGACAGGTAACACCTTTTTCCAAACATGGAACGTGCGGTCACAGTGCGTCTAGTCGAGCCCGATGGGGCGACGGCAACCCGGTCGTTGCCGCAACTTCACGTCGGCGACAACATTCACGCGTATATTCCAGCTCGTGCGACGATCCAAGTTGGTCACTTGGTAGACGTACGGCTCCTTGGCACAAATAAATCCGAGGTGGCCGCCAAGTTCTACCCTGGCCGCGTGCTCAAGACGTACCCCGACGAGTTCGTGGATGTCCTGGTGGCGTCCAACTTGCACTGGTCCGTCGCGCCAATTCCAGATGCGCTCCTTCCACCTCTCCACCCCGGCGACGCGGTGTACGTTGGAGACGCTGCGACGAGCGTTTACGAGCTGCGCAAAGCCACGATTGTCGAGTACAACGCGGCTCATGACATCCCAGAGATGCCGTACTTGGTTTCGTACACGGACGAAGTGCCGCCAGTGTCGAATCGCCCGCGGGAGTTGTGGGTTCGCCGCGACCAGCTCGTGCAAATCTTGCCGCGGTACCCTGTCGCAGATGTCATGCCCCAGCTCCAGCCCCATGAATTTGTGCATGTACGAGAGAGCCCATCTCTATCTTGTATGTGCTTAGCTGTGGATGTTGGTAGGTGTCGTCGGAGCAAGGCAAGGCAAACAGGGCGGCCAAGATCATTAAAGGCCACGGCAACGGAACGTACTCGGTCCAGTTTCTTGAAGGGTCGTTGGCCATTGAAGCCAACGTCGTTCGCGACCGCATCAGCCCGACCTCAACCACAACGCTCGTGCGGGGTGTTGTCAACAACGTCCACGCGGACGGCGATGCATACGATGTCTTGGTCGACCAGAGTTGGGCACTAGCGACGGCAATCCCTCGCGAAGCCATCCGACTTTGCCATGAAGGATGGAGCACGGATCGATACAAGCTTGCATCTGTGTATGTTGTCGACGCAGCGTGCGGGCAACCCGGAAGCGCTACCGCGTCCAGTTTGGTTCACTTGTGGCAAGACGTGAATGTGATCCAAACGATTTTGGAGCTTCCGGGGCCCGTCGGGTCCGTGCATGCGCGCGATGGCCTCCGTGGCCATCTCATTCAGCTCATCGAACGCGACGACGTGGCGCCAAAGATACAAGGACAATACCACGGGTACACGATCGGATCCAAGTTTGTCGACGTCGACAAGCGCAAGGTGATGCAGCTGAAAAACCAGCCGCAAGATCACATCTCGTGGGCAAACATCGTGTCCGTGACCATCGCGCCGGAGCCATATGTGTCGGTCCACGGATCGATCAACATCGCGGGGACACATTCTCGAGCGTTCCGTGCCCTCATCGACCAGTGGAAGGCCAAAGAGCTCGGGGCCGTCATGACGCGGCTTCTGCTTGAGATCATCCTGCAAGGGCAGCCGTGGACACAAGATCTTCCGTCGATTCGAGTCGCCAAGATCACGTCCTCTGTCAATGGCAAAGCCGTCAACGACGTGTCGCTATCCCTTCTGGGCTCGATGGATGCGACGTATGTCAGCACTGGCAAGCGCATCAAAGGAGTCGCGCCATCCTTGCTGACCGTTCACGTGCACTTCGAAGTCCTCGTGCCTCTTTGCGACGCCGTCCCGACCTCAGCTGCAGAATCGGCGGCCGTGGCACTCGATCGCGCAAACGATATCGTGCTGTTGATGTCAGGAGTAACGTGCTTGGTTCACGTGAAGGACCAGTGGAGCTTTAGCCACACCGATGCGCGCACCGCACCGACTGACGCAGTTCTCGTTGTGGGCATTTCGAACGGAGATCACACAGGAGCGCCAAGGCCTCAGCTGGCCCTCAAGGCGCTGGACGACGTCCGTCTGGATGTCATGACGTCCGACGGGACAACGTTCCAAGTCAACTTGGCGGAAGAGTCCCTACGCCGCGAATGCCAATTGCGCCACGTACTGCAAATCGCGTCTTGCTGCCCAAGGAGTAACAATGCTCGTAGGATTTGCTGCCGCTGTGTCCGGCAGTCGTCATGGGAACTGTGGGTACATCGGCTAGTCGGTGCGACGTTTGCTTTGTCGACGACCCCGATGCGGTCCCCCATTCGATTGCCTTGGCCGACATTCGCCTGGACAACTTGACCGTTGAAGTACTCAGTGCTCGCGACTTGTACACGACCATGACGCGAGAAGGGCAGCGCCAGGACGAAGACATTTGCGTCAAGGTGTACTTGTTGACTAACGAAGTCCCACCAAATGGCGGGCGCAATCGATTCGGGTACACTGTGACGTCGGACGGCGCGGTACGACTTGTCCATGCCAGTGCACGATGATCGCATGGATATGGCCGTGTAGGTCGTTCGAGACTTGAGGGACATCGAGTACCCCCGCACGACAACGACGGAATCACTGAAGAGCAAACATCCCGACTGGGATAAGAGCCAAAACGTCAAAAAGTTCTTCTTTGGCCACGTACCTCTGCCACATCCGTGCGTGGCCCATCTCACTCCGCTTCGTTGTAGCCGACGGTGGATTTGACGCACATGACGATGCTGGCGCTGGAAGTTGTGAGCAACACGACCGGCAAGACCATTGGCATTCACACTGCCCCGTTGGCGTCGATTCAAGATAGGGAGGTAAAGGTTATTGCGTCCATGATAAACCTCACGACGCTCCATGGTGACCTCTAGGCGACGCGGACAGAAGTGCTGTTTGTCAAGGGCGACCCGCTCAACAAAGAACCCCAAGGCAACATTACGTTCCGCGTGTGTCGTGACACGCAAGTGGCTGAAGGATCCAAGGTCCTGGCGCGCCTCGGCTCGGCGCGGGACAAGTGGATTTTGAGCCCCATGGAACTCTTGACACAGTCCATGAAGTTCAAAACAAAGGTACGTCAGGTGGCAGATTGGCTGTTCGATTCTCGCTCGTTCTCACAGGTTGCCGCCATTCTTTGTGTTAGCACGCCGAACGTGGCCTGGCTGACAAGCTTGCCGACGTCATTGTGGCCAACAATGCCATTGAGCAAGAGAAAGAAGTCCAAAAACTGCTGCGGCTCGTTCGCCTCTTACACTCTCAATCAAACCTGAAGCCCACGGGACGCAGAAACCGCGACCAGCGCGCGTTGACGGTGGCGACAGCGTCTCCGCCGCCCCAGCCCACGTCCCTCAACCAAGTTCAAGCAAAGCACATTTTGGCCGCGGGACTGGCCACTGCCGAGACGGTCCTGGAATTGGTGGGTTTTCGTAGCCTCATTCAGTCCACCCATTGACCGTACACACTTCTAGGTTCAGATGCGAGGCGGCACGTCGTCTCGTTCGATGGCCCGACGCAAGTGGTCGGCGGACTATGTTGACGAAGACATGGTCGATGCCACTGAAGTGGACGTTGAGCAGCGGTCGCCTTTTGACATTGCCACCGATCGTTTGCGCAGCACGCTGCTCAAGTTGCACGGCGTGTGCACCCGAAAGCTATTGCCCAAGCTCGACGAAATGACCGCCATGTCCAAGGCTCCCCACGTTCCACTGGCGACGGCGCAGGCGCTCTTGACGTTCTTCGAAGACGAAGTCGACGACTTGGACAATGTACATACATAAAATGTGTGGTTGCAAGCTGCTCACGACGGCCACTCGTTCATCCAGGAGGACTTTCAAGCGTTTGACGGGCTACAAAAACGGACGCGCGTCATTCAGCTGACACAGCTCCTCAGCGACTTGATGCGCGCCTACGTCAAGATATCGATTTTTGTCGACCAAGACGCGAAAAACCACGCAGCGAGTCGAGACGAGCTTGTCGGGGTCGCCAACATCCCTCTCATCGACCTCATCGACCGCAAGGAACACAACCAACAGTACGCCCTGCACTTGGACCGCGTCTATCGGGACCAGCATAATCCCGCAAACTCGGGCTACGATCGGATTCTACGCCGCGGCACTGTCCACGTCAGGACACAGCTCACGTTCTCGGAGGTAGCAGCACTCTTGTCGTAAGAACTCTCACCATGTGCGGCGCGACAGGTGTCCCTCCTCGAAACAGCGATCTCGATCCTGAAAGAGTACAAGGCCAAGTACATTTACCAGTTCGAAGTGGCGCGTCGCCGGGTCAATTCCGCGGTTGTCCCAGCCCAGCGCCGCCGTTGGCAGACGCTCCTGGGGTACCTGGAAGCTCTCAAGGCCCAGTCGACGGGCAAATTGCACTGGGAAACAACACCCACGCTGCTCGAGCACGTGTGGGACATCTTTTTGAGCCACAAGCGACAGCTTCCAACGTTCTTAGTTAACTTTTCGTCCCAAGTCAACATGTACCGCGAAGTTGTCGTCAAAGTGCACACCCGATGGATCAACTTGCAGCCAAAATTGAACGAATTGCTCGAAATGCAGGCCCAGCCGCAGATTCATGCGTCGCGCACGCCGCAGCTCATTGCGGAAGTCGAGGTATCATGCCATCTCGATCACAGCCGACTTGTCCACTGACTTCACCCTTGTGCAGGAGGAGATCGAAGGCCTCGATGTGCTTCGGAGCACTGCGTGGCTACAAGTACAAGGCAAGTGGCTTGCTCTGGAGGCTGCGCTGGAAGAGCTGGTTCAAATGAAGGAGCGCAACAAGCTGCACATGGGTCGCGCGCCGCTGCTGCTCAACTTTGTCGCTCAAACGTGCTCGAAAGGCCTCAATGCCCGCCATGCCGACGCAGTGTCGACGGTGCAGTTTCGGTGGGTAGCACTGACAAAGCATGACGGTCCAATCAACGAACTGCGCCTCATGGACACCCACGGGTTACACTGGCGCCGAACGAACGACCTCTTGATGCTCTTAAACGAGCAGTGCGAAGGGTTCAGCGAAGTCGACGAAGTCGCGCTAAAAGCCGTCACGGCGCGATGGCAGCAGGTCGAGACGTGGCTCGGGGACTTTTTGGAAATGCAGCTGGCGCACAAGATCCATTGCCAGGAAGCTCCGTTGGCGCTGCGCAAGTTCAACTTGATTAAAGACCATGCGAACTTGCCATCGAGCAAGACCCACGACGAAGAAAGCGTCGAGGGGTTGCTGGAATGGTACGCTCAAGAAGAATCGCGCCGGGAATTGATGCGGTTGCCTTACCACCGCATCACGACCGATGCCGAGAGGGACAACTGGCTCGCATATTCCGAACACGGGCGGGACTCTCGGCTCCTCATCACCAAACAGGAAATGCTGTACACGCCCGAGAACGTCCGGGCGGCGCTCATCGACCGCGGTGTCTTGCCAAAGTACGTTGTCTCATGTCGTGTGGATACATGCTTTACACTTCTGCAGGTCCATGTCGGTGGGTCAAATCGAGCAGATTCGCAAGTCTTCAGGTCTGTGGCCGCGTGCTGTGCTCGACGAAATCGACATTCTCGAGCTGCAAGTTGAGCAAGGCGCGGCCTTGCCGAACCCCGAGCGCGTCGTCGAGTTGTATGATGTGTTGGAAGATGTGGGAAAGGGCGACTTGCTGTGGAAGGTACGTCGCGTTCGGCTGGTTTGCATCGCTTGACTCTATCCGGGTGCCACCATGCACAGGTCAAGCATTGCGTCAACCAGAATCACGAGCTGACTGTCCCCGAAACATTTACCGAACTCTTGTACGAGCTCAAGAAGCGGTATTTGCCAACCACGGAAGCCGAAGACCTGGTCAAGGGCTTGTTGAACACGATGCAAAAGGAGCACCTGGCACGCCTTGGCATCAATGTCCCGGCTAACGCGAGCTACGCCAAAGTGTGCACGATCATGGTCGCGAACCAGGTCAAGGAAGTGCCGCTACCGTTAAAGACATCAGACATCCAGGACTTGCTCGTCGACCGTAACATGGACAAGAAGGGCGATCCAGTCTTTTGCCGCGGGGTGCGCATCAACACGAACGCTATTGGTACGCCATCCACGTTGATGAAAGGCAGAGTCCTAACGCACGAACTTTGTGCAGGCACGAACCAGGAGCATGGTCGATTAGGCATTGTCGACAGCCACGTGGAGGCATTGCGCAAGCAGCTCTTGGTGGAAGCCATGCGAAAGCGCAATTCACTCGTGAAAACGTTCCCAGTGCCGTCCCCAGCGCTGGAGAAGGAACTCGCAGATGTTGTTGAGCTGGACATGAGCGGCGACTACATGGTCTTGGTTCACCGATTCCATGCGTGGCTCGTTCACGAAACGTACTCGGCCCGTCTTGCGGGTACGCGTTGCTTATCGTTTCGTGGGACTGATGGAACTCCAACAGGTTACGCGGCACTGGACCGATGTGCCCGCGCGCTGGTTCATGCCAAGCGCGACCAAGTCATGACGAAGGAAGACATGGCAGTGGCGCTGATGCCACTCAACACGCGTCTTCCTGTCGAAGCGTTTACACGCGACGAGCTTCTCCAGGCAGCGCGGACGAATCCAAGCAAGATTAAACCCGCTTCCGAGTCGCTGGTCCAGGTGTTGCCGACGGCCGAGAACGCGAAGGCCATGGCATACTACGCCGCCCTCCGTACTACCGCGAATGCATTCCAAAAGCACACGTCGTTCGCGTCTCGATTCGACGTAGCGACGCAGACGGCCGTCGACGCGATGGACATCCACTTATCGTTTGATTCGATTCAGCAAACGTCGCTGCCGGACGACAAGTCCAAGTTGACGCTCGGGTACATGATGGCGGACTGGTTGCTCGGGTGCGACGATACTCCGATCAAGCTCAAGCACCTGGACGGACCGTACTACATGCAGCGCTTGCAGTGGGCGTCGGCCGCGTTTGCGATCCGCCACCGATGGTGGCAGCGCGGTGTTGGATGGTGCGACACGTCTCCGACCGCCCAAATCGGCGTCGGTGTCAAGGTCCTGCTCGACGACTTGCTCCTCATGTCTGGCGAGAACAAGATGCACATGCTCAAGGCAGAGCACTTGCTCAAGGAAATCAACACGAAATGCTACCAGCTCCGTTCGCGAGAACACGAAGCGCTCCAGACAATCTTGTGGCGGTACAACGAAAACATGACGTTGTTGGAAGAGTTGGTTCAGCACGCCGAACGGTGCATCAACAACCGAAAGCTGCACTCTGAGCGCACGCCCGAGCTGCTTCATTTGATCCAGCAACACTGCGTCGTGCCCAAAGGTAACTGGCTTGTCGACTTGTGTACTGGATGATGAAGTTCGATGGACTTGCCTAGGCCTCAGCACGCGGCATAGCGAAGCGTACAGCGTCGTGACCAAGCACTGGTTGCCGCATAGCCGACAGCTCGATGAGCTTGTCCAAATGCACAAAGACGGCACGTTCAGCATTAATCGCACACCCGAGTTACTGGAAGCAATGGCGACACATACGGAGGGGTTGGCTGGCACTGCAGAGGTCGTCAAGCCCGTCGACGACTCGACCAACCAACCACTGGATGAATGGAGCGAGAAGCAGCTCGCTGAGTGGCGCAAAGGGCAGCGCAAGAGCGTCATGAACGAGGTCGAGCCAGGGGTTCATTTGAACTTGCCAGACGTCGCCTCGCTCTCACCAGACGAGGAGATGTGGAAGTCGCTCGCTGTTGAAACCAAATCCAAGCCGCCGGTACGACAGATCTCCCGTCGGTGTCGAGGCTAGGATAATGGACCGTGTGCTAGATCTCTCCATTCAAACGCAGCGTGACATGGTCGTTTGCCGAGGCGGCTCAGCAGGGCAAGGATCAAGTGCGGGACGCCACGAGAGTGCTGGACCCGAACAATCCCTTGGACACGACGATCCTGCAGCTCGCATCCAAGCACCAAGCTCCCCGAAAGCGCACGGTGAGCGAAGAGCTCTGCACGTTGCTCAAGGAGCCGACAAAGTGGCTGATGAGCGGCGGCTCCCAGCAACCTGCGCCAGCGGTGGAGCGCATTGCGGCGTGGAAATTTTACCCCGCTCAAGTTGTCCAAGAAGAAGAGTAGTTGCTGCTGCGTATTGGACGTCGATAAGGTGTAATGATTGTATTGTATGACAACGAACCAAGATGTCCGACGCATGTGTGCCCGATCGCTTAACGCAGCGCGCCCGCTTCGCGGAGCATCGGGACGAGTTTACCAGCTTGGTGCAACGCCTTGGTGTCGCTACCACCTCCAATGGACGAACCGCCGATGAACACGTTGGGCACCGTGCGCTGGCCCGTGAGTTGGAAGCATGCATTCTGGACATCGTCGCCCGTGGGTTCGTCGCCCATGCGATTCAGTTCGACGACGTGAAACGCGGCGCCAGTGGACTGGAGCACTTCCTTCGCCATCACGCAGTATGGGCACGTCGTCTTCGAGAACACCACGACGGCGTGTTGAGCGATCACGTTCTTGACGAATTGGAGCCCCGTGGTCATGGTCGGGGCCGCTGCGGCTTGGCGGTGCAATTCTCGTGAATGCTGGGCGCTGGCCAATCAACTTGGTTCATCGGTTCACTTTATCGCTCGAAATAGACTGAATAATATGAGCGTAATTCGACCATCCACCGAGACGGTCGACCAGGTGGACAGCATCCTCGCCATGCCACGTGACGACTGGATCATGAGTCATGCGAGCCTAGGATGCTCCTCGTTTGCGCTTGGAAATGAGTTGTCTTGGGGGATTGTGCGGTGGCAAGAGTTGGCTTCGTCGCTACGACAACGGCGCGTGATCCACGAAACGAATGCATTGGTTGCATGTTGGACAGGCTGCAGAAGTGTCGTGGGGTCTCGCTTGAGCGGCTGCTTCGCGAGGTCGCGGCAGCACACCCACGTGCAGACGATTGAGGTGCTCGCATCGTGTTGCAGATTCTGCTGGAGGTAGTCGAGTGTCGCAGCAATGTGCAACCTTGTACAAACGAATGTTTCGTCGCAGATTTCGATGTCGACACACATCATCTAGGGATGTCGACACCGCCCCATGGAATGGCCATCACGCGCGCGGCTCATGCGGTTCCTCCAAGCTTGTGTCGTGTGCTCGCTACAGACACTCAGGGTATCGTGGCCATGGCACTGGGGATGCCTCGTTCGAGTCACCGAAACCACATGTGAACGTTTGAGTGATTCACACCATACCTATCTGTCTGTCGCCCCTGCAACGAAAGCGCCGCCATTCTCCAATTCTACACTCAAGACGCATGCAACTCATCCAAATGTTGGAGGTGCTGACCATCATGACGCTTCCGACGGGGGCGTGTTTGGCCTTGAATTCGACGTTGACCTGGTGCGAAAACCATTGCAACGAATGTACGCTGGACCACCTGCTCCACCTGCAGAGAGTCACTGATGTAGTTGTCCACCCACAAGGTGCAAGGGATCGGCGAGCCGATCCATGCCCACCTAGAGATCTTCACAGCCGCCAATGCAGGTAACGATGGGTCGTCGCGCACGAAAAGCTCTCGTGTGGCGCGAAAACTCGCTATCCCGAATGTTATCTGCAGCTCGTCGAATGCGACATCGTTTCGTCGGTCTGTCAAAGTGTCGGCGCTTCGTTGGCCTCAGCTGAAACCTAGAAGACCTTGCACGATTGTCCGAGATTCACCATTTGTGACTTCGTTGTATTTGCGCGAGTAGACTAGCGATGGTCGAATCAAGCCGCGGTCACTGCCTCGGACAACTTCTTTACTCTGCGCAGAGTGTGGCGAAGTATCAAGACTACAAGTTTCCACCGTAAGAAAGGCACGCCCTAGGATGGCATGTCATGGAAGTTAGCTGCGGCATGAACCAACGTACGACCGTCGTGCGCTGTTTCTTGGATAGTGATGGTGCTGCACAGGGTCATCCAGACATCTCCGGTACGGCACCATTGAGTTGGAAGTTCAGTCGAATGGAGCGTCGGTATACGTTGGTGACCTCACAGGAAGACATCCTGGTGAATAGTAGCGGAGAGGACTTCGTTTCGCGATTCATTCATGAACCCTCCTCAGCGTGAAGGCTGAAAAGTTTCAAGGGAAAAGGTACGTTGGCGAATTTACCCCTGCAGCTCAGGCGACAGAGTGCAGGCGCTTGGCATGCTTACCTGGCACGTGTCCCGTTGATGGCCCCTTCAAATCCAAACGACCTGGTTCCCCCTGTCGTTTCCTTGTTGACGTCGTCGATCGCGCGCAAGTCCAATCCGGCGAGCATTCTCTTCCCTTCTTACGTCTTGAGATCGCTTTCGAGATGTCGCAGTCCCGACAATTTCGCGAACGACGGCGTCCGTCGTGTGTGTCGAGCTTCGGCCGGCTTTCAAAGCGGGAGCAACTACACTGGCGAGTGTTGTCCCTCTGCGAAACGTGGTAGGGTGAACAGCGTGTGTCGCCAGTTTGATTTGCCCTTGCAAGCGTGGCGCTTGACAAGGCGATGGATGTTATACATGCGGGAGGGCAACTTGATCATTCGTCTCGGCGGTGTCAAAACACAAACAACGGCATGAACTTGTCTCGGCAGCCAAATGAATTAACACATTGAATGCTACGTCGATCCGTACACCACCTTTCCATCCGAGTGCAAGCGAACCACCCTTCGTTTCGTCGATTGCTGTCGGATTTGGTGGACAAGACTTGCTATCACCAGGGCAAACCCGATACCTGCAAACACCCATAGGTTTTCCCCATAGCCAGACGCGGACAACGTCGAGGACGGCACGCTTCGGGGACCATGAGTCGTCCATGGGCTGACTGAAGTCACAAGCGCGTACGGTTGGGGGCCTTGAACCAAGACAGACGCGCCGACAACATGCACCTCCAATTCCATTTCTCGTGTCTGGGCTTCGGAGCCCATTCGTCGACCGAGGTCGTCGTATGTGACTTGGACCATCTCCACGTTGTTCAGACTGTCTTTTCGGACGCCGCGTTGGGCCACCGGATGAACCATGACGTGGCGAGCCCCGCGGACGGTCACAAACAAATCCAAGTCATTCTGCAGCATGCGTGTTGCCAGCAGATTCCCTGGTGGGTCCGTCCATACCTACAATATCGTCCACGACAAGCGTTTGGACCCAGCGCTGTGACGTACCAGCGTTGCGCGAATGACTTGGTCCGGCCTCAAAGTCGCTCGATACAAGTCTTTGCCTCCGTGGGCTACCGACGGCGTCGTCGGGTGCACTGCATTCGGCCAAAACGCGACGTTGGCAGTCGTGGAGCCGAAGTTTGCCACCTTGGACATGTCTGGTAGGCCGTAACCTGTGCAGCACCATCACTATCCAAGAAACAGCGCACGACGGTCGTACCTTGGTTCATGTCTGGGTACTGGAGTGGCAGCGTCTTTCGACTCGAGCACGACTCGTTCACCTTGTTGTGTTCAAGGCGTCGCTCGAGTCCTTGGGAGCTGTGGATGAGCAGAGCCTTGATCAACGACGCAGGAATGCGGCTCATTCCCACAGCGGCATCGCAGACACCCTTGTGCCACCATCCATCTCGCAGCCATTCGTACGTCAACGCAGCCAGTCCAGCCACGACGGGGGTGGCCTGCATGCAAACCAAGTAAAGTGTCTCGAATCTTGAATCGACTGATGACTGGCAATGTCCCGATTTACCTGCGAAGTGCCTTGAAGCGGGCATA
Organism: Aphanomyces invadans; assembly: GCF_000520115.1. Classification (NCBI taxonomy): domain Eukaryota; phylum Oomycota; class Saprolegniomycetes; order Saprolegniales; family Verrucalvaceae; genus Aphanomyces; species Aphanomyces invadans. Next base: position 781,005 of record NW_008580168.1, read on the forward strand.
GTGCGCTTGTTTTCAACGTGGAGCCAGGTCCCTCGCTCCTTGCAGACCAGAGGAGTTCACCTGGGGCGACGAGATCTGGCTTCATCCTGCCGTCGCTCGTCGGGCCTCGCGACGAAAACGACGCGATGCTGTGCGGGTTGTAAAGACCAGGGCACCGGAATTTGTCCAGCAGGCTATCCATCGAGCTCATCGAAGCCCCCACACTACGCACATTGCATATCAGGACACGTTCCAGCCGATTGTCGCTATATCACGTGATGACATTTTTTGCTCCGGCGGGGGAGCTGATCGTACGGCTCCCATCGTCCCCTCCATTGCCGGCCGCAATGACAATGAGGACATCTGGATTGTCAAATACAAACTCGTCCAGGTTTTGCGCTTGCTAGCGACGACATGCCCGACGTGACGCTCTCCATGCAGCACGGCACTACTCTCGTACCTTGCTGTAGTCGTCCTTTTGAACGCCCCACGAGAACGAAAAGATTTTGGCCCCCGCCGCCACTTGCTTCCCCAAGAGATCCATCGCAGACGGCGGCGTGAGCAACTCGACAGGGCATTCCACTCGTTCGTTGTTGGCACATGAAGCGTTCTACCCACGTCAACTTGAACCCCAATCAAGCACCGCATTCGACCCACTTGCGTCCCAATGTCGGCAAAAGCGATCTTGGCCATGGGGGCGACCCCCACGTTCGGGTGCTGCTGGCTCCACGAACTTCCGGCCAATATGCCAGACACGTGCGTCCCATGGCCACACGTGACCGTCTTGGACTGATCGATCGTGTCCGCCATCGGTTCGTACAGCACTACCTGTCGACACCGTCAGGAGGAATGTGGTGGGTCCCTCGACCGATCAAACCTTTCGAGCGTTTGAGTTGATCGCGCCGAATTCACGTGGACCGGGCTGGTCGAACTGGTCGTGGTCCAAGTACAACCCCGAGTCCGAAATCCCCACGACGACGCCATTGCCCAGACTACAGCCCAGTTCAAGCCTGGCTAGCATCTCGACGAAGACAGACGTACATGCCGCGCGCTCGGACTTGGTCGATGCCGACGATAGACGATATCTGGTTGTCACTGGAGGTGGTCGACGGCGACGCAGATCGTGCAGATGGCAAGTCGAACGTTTCCACGACGCCCGCCCGAGTGACATAATGCACGTGAGGATGCCGGCAAGCGAACGCGATCACTGTCGCCCACGTCTTGAAGTTGCGCAGCCGTCGCACCGCCCTACGCCCAGTCCCCCCGTCACAGACAAAACCTCTGGTGACTGGGAGAAGGTACGGGCGTACAAGTGTCCGTCGTCAGTCTCGTGCACCAGGTTAGACATGCCCGTGGCATTCTGCAGGCCAGCATTCAACGACTCCAAGACTGCGCCGATGGATGCACCGTCCAGAAGTGCAATATGCACTGGCGGTGATGTTGTCGCAAACGTGGCGTGCACGGAGCGTGCGAGGGGGCTGAGTTTGAAGAGCGGGGGTACTGCCAGCACTTGGCCCACACAGGTCAGCGCCAACATGGACGTCCTTTGATCACTGGTCGCATGAACTAGCAGACTGGTGTGACCTACACAGGAATTTCAAGAGGGTGGTCGCAGAGGAGATGATCATGCGGCTTGCCTTGGTCAACGCCGTTACTTCGACCCATCACCGACAAGGATGGCACCGCCATGGCGTGGATGGCTCGGATGCACTCGTGTTCGTGGGGCGATCGATTCAGGTACACAAGCACAGGACTCGATGTCGTGGCATGTTCCTGTTGTATCAAACTGAATCTAAGGGACAAGAACATTCAGGACGGCATACCGCAGTGAATGCCATCGACAGTGGTGCCTGAGGCGAGAGATCACAGGCACTGCGCAACGGCAGTTTGGACGAGCCGGCCAAGGCATGCTCCATTGCTCGTTGAAACTGCGTCCAAAACTGATGCAGCCCCACGCCTTGCGCGGTCATGTTCAGGTGCAGGTTGTTGGTGTCGCACGCAATCAAGTTGAAGGATGCCGTGTCTGCGTCCTCCAACCGTCGGGGTAGTGACTCTCTGCAGGTGGAGCAATTGGTGGGGTGGTCGAGCGTAAACTCGTTGCAATGGTATTCGCACCAGGCCAAGGTCGTATCAAAGGTCATGTGCGCCACCACCAGGCTCGCCAACACTACCTGAACAACTACTGCGGTGGCAAAGCCCGTCGACAACATGGTCGTCGGGGTTGATGGTGAATGGGGCGAGAGGGGGCAACTGGCTGTTGGGCGTCCAAGTGCACTTGAAGTTAATTTCATCAAATGGTGTAAATCCCTTAAATAGTACATGGCCATCAGACGGTTTCCACAACGGCGGAACCCGTTCATGCTGCCTCACCCGTTCGCGCCTCCCGCGAAGGCGCTTTCACGGCAGCGGATTCTACCCTGCGCGTGTTGGTGGTTCGCCCCTAGTCCGAGCGTCGAACACGTTGAACGGTCGAATCCTCTGTCCATGATCACCGGCATTCCTGCATGCGCGCGTTGGCGGAGGCCACTGTGACTTCCGAGCTCAACCAGACTTTGATGAAAGAAGAGCTGAGGCACACTCGTCAAACCTAGCGGCGCTCGGAGACTTGGGCAGGGCAGCTCGAATTGAAATAGTAATGTGTGTGTCATAGCCTCGATGGAAAAGGCGCCACCATTGCGAGTCGACACCATATGAGCGAGAAGGAGCATGGCATGTTCTGCTTAACCACGCTTAGCCGCTTGTTTCTGCATGTAGGCTTCGCCACGCAGCCCGGTCAAGACTGTGACGACTTGTTCGACACCGGCGGCTTGGTTGGCCGCCAGGGCGTCGTTCAATGCGGTCACTTGGTCCATTTCAAGCGACTCGCAGAGGAATTCCACTTCGTATTCGTCGAGGCGAACATCCGCCGCGGCTTCACAAAGTTCACGGAACTGCTTCTTGACCTTGCGGAAGGCCTTCTTGAGCTTTTCCTTGGCCATCTTGGCATCCGCCTTGAGAGCCTTTTCGGCTTCTTCGGCGGCTGCTTTGGCAGCGGCAGCTTCAGCTTCAGCCTTCTTCTGGGCGTCGATGATGGCTTGGGCGGCGGCTTCCTTGGCGCGCTTCTCGTTCTCCTTCTTGTCCTTGGCCGCTTGCTTGACGCGACGGAGTCGAGGATCATTGGCTTGGGCGCGGTCGACGAGGGTGGCGAGACGGGCGTATTCTTTCTTCTTGAGCTTCTTCGCGGCAGCTTCGTTCTTCTTCATGAGGAAACGCTTCTCGTCACGGTGTTCAGCACTGTCAACATCGTGCTCGGCGTTGTGGGTGAAATCGCGCCACGAGTCAAACTTGAACCAAAAGTTGTAAAAGGCAGTCACGTCGTCCAACGGCGTGCTGTCATCGCCAAGGAGCGGCACTGGCTTGATTTCCGAGAACCGCGCGTTTCGTTCAAAGACGGGGCCGTACAGCGCATAAAAGTCGACCGTGCCCTTTCCGTCGTCCTGCTTGATCTTTTCCGTGCCGAGGGGAATCCAGTCGTCGAACTCGCACTGCGAGTCGTACGCTCGCTTCTTCTGGGGGTCCATGAGGGTGTTGAACGCTTTCTGGACCGCCAAGTAGTTGGGGTCGTTTTCGTCCTTGAGCGTCTTGTCGGGGTGGTGTTCGATCAGCACGCGATGGTATGCCTTCTTGATTTGCTCGGGCGTCGCGTCAAACATGACGTCGGTCAGGCCGAGTTGCTGGTACATCGTGAGTTGCAAGAACGGCTTGCCCTTGATGGACTTGCGGTACTTTTCCAAGATTGCTTCTTCTTGCGCCTTGGCGGCGACCTTGGCTTCGTCGCCGACGCTTTCCATCGACAACGACCGACCGCGGGCGGCGTTGCGCACGCGCTTGTGCAAAGAACGGCCGGCGATTTCAACGCGCTTCAAATACGGGTAGCCACCCAAGCCGAGGATGACCTTCGAGTCGTCGGCACCTTTAGGCGGTGGAGGAAGGGCGAGCATGCTCATGACGATTGAGGTTGCAGATATCGATAAGTGGTGCCAATGCAACATGCAATTTCACAGGAAGTAATGTACATTATACGTACTGTACTTGCGCCGAATGTATGAGTCTAAATTGACATCTCTCACAAAGTACACTTGTACATGGCCGTACAGACGTCCTGGGTCCTGTGAAACATGATAAGGTATTTTTGGGCAACCAAAAGCGGTGGCGGGCACTCCCTGCATGCTTCGATGGCTTCCATGCATGTGCAGTCACAATGACTGGGCTATATTTGGTGATTTGCTGGGCGATGCACTTGTATGGACGAGCACACACGACGAAGGGCTAAAGGCAATTACTTGGTGTCGGTCTATTCTCTTCTAGTTGAGATTCACGAAGAAGGCGGCACCGTATGTGGTACCTGTGCACACAAGGACGCTAGGAGGCAGTAGTTTGAGGCGTGATAGATAAGTGTGTGCAACGGGCTCGCAAGTGCGACCAGCACCACCACGACGCCGTTGTGGTGAACAGCATGACCGACAGCCCAGCGCTCGTGGAGGGCGGCGAAGGCAATTGGCGAACCCAAGGTCCGCCAAGAGCGTGGACTGTGTACGTGGTTTCCGCTCTTTCGGATGCAAGACAATTTTATCCGGATACGGATAAGGATCGATCGCCATCCTATTCAAATTCAAGAAGAACGATGGTGCCAACGGCATCGTCGATCAAGCAGATGCCCATGAACTTGGCATTGCCGTTTGAAGGCATCGGCGCAAGTGAGTTGGAGCTTCCCCACGGAGACGTTTGTGGCGAAATGGAGTGGGCTCGATTGAGCCAGCCATCTTCCACTAAACAACGCCGCGAGAAGTTGCAGCGCTTACGCAAGCTTCCGCCATGGAATGAACGAGTGGCATTGGTGATGCTGGAGCGTCTGCGAAAGCAACGTGCGTCAGCTCAGAGATGGATCCATGGACCTGCAGCCATGAGACAGCACAGCCAATTGGCGCAAACACTCGACGACATTGAAAGACTTCTAGCTTCCGTGCGATACATCAGCGATGTGTATGACAATACAAGCGAGACAAGCGCAGAGTAAGCGAAGTTACAGATAGCTTCCAACTGCCGACGTCCTGCAGCCCATAAAATAGCATTTACACCGTTAAACACTCTGCATCCATGGCGAATGCCTTGGGCAGCGCCTGTCTGCACAGCGATCATGGTAAATGATGCATTCGTGTCGATGTCAAACCATTAATCTCTTTCGAGGGGCAGAAATACTCGGAAATGTAGCCTTCATTCCACGGCCACACCGCCATGCGGCTCTCGCTTCTAAACTGGCTTGCACATTGGGGGATGCAAGCGCTCAACGTCACATCCGTACGTCTATTATACATTATAGCAGTGCCAACGTGTTCAGTACCCACGTCTTCTTGACCCAGTGATGGAGTCGCGCGTGGAGATGGCGTGGCTACACTGCAGGCACATTCGTTCTTGTGTTGTCGTGCTGCGTTGGAGTGTGAGCTGTTTGCAGTGACAGCACCATTCCTTCCGACTCATGTCGTCGTAGTCTTTCAGAGTCCACCGCGAAGGCCACATTAGGTTTCCTCAACCGGCGCTCGAGTGATCAATCGATCGCAGAATCCGGTGTGCCAAGCAAACCCGTTTTCGCCATGACAACGAGCGATCGTGCACATTCATTGGCCGCTCAGACTACAGATATTCAAGATAGTAGTACTAATAGTAAGGTTTTCCCTAGTACATTTCAGGATTAGTAGTAGTAGCAGAATACTACTAGTACTGTTTTGGAGCAGTACTACTGTACACAGTTTGTCCCAAACTTCACACGATTCAATAATTTCTTCTCGTCGGCAGCAGCAAACGGACAAAAGCCACCGCCAGCGAGCGCTGGCAGGTCGAACGCTGGCGACCACACCCCACTCCTTGCGTGATATACGAGGCACATGTTCCAGCGAACTGACAACATAGCAAAGTGTTCGTGAAAAAGCCACCTCGTCTTTGTCGAGTTGCAAACATGCAAGTCAATCGGAAGGCAATTGAAACAAGCATACGCAGGTGCATTCAGCCAATGCGGGTGAATCTGTGCGAATTTACCGCGTGCTCCAGGTCGATTTGTTGTTGGTTCTCGCTGGAGCGGTACACATCGTGCACTCCATGCAGAACACGTGAGTACGGGACTTATGTTGGAGCACGATGCTGCGGCACCTGACACACCACGACTTCTCGGACGAGATGAACGCCGACATCAGTGGCAACGACGGCGACGACGACTCCAAAGACGTAGCTGCAGCACACGGCATGGTTTCGTTGTGTGGCAATTTGAATTTTGCACAAAGGAGCGACCGCTTTCTCCTGATGTTTGGACTTCGACGGCGGTCCTGTGCGAAGTGTGTCATAAAAAAATACTACATAACTGTACTAGAATTTCAATGGTGAACATACTAAAGTCAAATTGACCATGTCGCGCTCACAATTTGTCACAAATGTTGAACGACCGTTCGACGGGTTACTATGCTCAAGGGAGATGGATTACATGGGGACGCGGACGATTCTGCTTCCAGACAAGTTGGCATGGCTCCATTCATGCATGATACTTGCCACACTAGCACCAAACTGTTGAGTTTCCACGTGGTAGTTTGAGTTACGGCAGTGTCTAGCAGCAGCCACCATGGCCATGTAAGGCATCATGGTCGGTGTAATGGCAGAGCCTTACCGCCACTCGATGTGTGGCCACAAGAGCTAGGGTGACAACGACAAGCACTGCATCGTTAGAGCGTCTGTGACCCTTGCAAGAAGCACAAGAACGGTACTGGATCGCGTATGTATTAACACTTGCGCATATTTCAAGGTTTAATGTGCCGCACTTTGAAGTCTTTGTCCAGATAGTACCCGCTCTTGTGCAGATGCGTCGCGGGCAACTCAATCATTAAGTCGTACTCCAGGACCTACGGCGACGAGTCAACGGCGCTTCATGGTGATTCTTCCATACCTTGCTGCAAAACAGCTCAAAGTCGTCGTCTGTCATCGGGCCGTAGAGCAAACTCCACTTGCCGTCGACCAGAATAAAGTAGTATCGCTCGCACTCGCCGTGCTCGTACCAGCCTTCTTCGCCCTGCACCGTTCCAGGACATGCGTTGAGAATGCCATTGCTCTGTGTTTTCGCTCGAGCCGGCTTTTTCGTCGACGCCCCGTCCGTCTTTTTGCCCAACATGGACCGCATCTTGTCCTGCATCTTTCCAATCGTGCTCTTGGGGGTGCTCGAAGTACTACTGGCGGTTGTGGCTGTGCTGCTTTTTGTGGTGGTTTCTTCACGCACTTCGTTGTCCTTTCGCCGCGCAGACATCTGTTGCTCTTGCTTGTCCTTTGTCGAAGTCGCGGCGGTACTCGTTGACGCACTGGTCTGTGATTGCCCGTTCTCTTTATCCTCTTCCGTCGATTCATTTTTGGCCGACCCCGTCGTTTTGGGCTTCTCTTGCGGTCGATCGTCGCCCCTGGTCTCCTTCGGCGCAGCAGTCTTCTTCTTTGGACTTCCCCGATCGCTCTCTTCGTCGTCACTGCCACCCACTCCTTCGTTCTCCTTCTTCTTCGCCCGTCGGCGCCGACGCCGCTCCTCTTCCGAGTCTTCGTCCGAACTGTGGGGGCTATCCGAGTCGTCGTCATCGTCGTCATGGCCTCGACGACGGCGTGACCGGTGTCGACGGCGGTGTCTACGTCGTGACGTGTCGTCATCGCTGCTGTTCGAGTCACTGCTGTGCCGCTTCTTCCGCCGCGACCTGGACGACTTTCGCGCGGAGTGCTTCTTCTTGGACTTTTTCGATCGGCTGCCGCCGTTGTCATTATCCTCCTTGCCGTCGTCGCTTTCAACGTCGTCGTCCACATCTTTCTTCTTGCTGTGCTTGTCGCGCGTCTTCTTGCGGCCAACGTCCTCGTCGTCGGGCTCGTCTTCGTCGACTTCCTCCGACGACCCGCTTCCGCGATCCTTCTTCCGTTTTGACTTCTTTTTGGATTTTTTCTTCTTCCCCGACTTGCGCGGTGACGGTTCCCCCGTCTCCTTGTCCAGGAACTCGACGTACGACGCCGGCACGTATCCCGTCTTTCCATTGCATTCGCATTTCAAGTACCCCGTCTTCTTGGTCGAGTACACGTTCAGAACATCACCAGTCTTGAGTGTCAACTCCTCGTCAGACTTTGGTTTCCGGTCGCGCAATGCGCGGGCCACAACACATACTGTCGTGCCATCGCCGTCGTCATTCGCGGCGTCACTTTCCTCCTTGGCCTTTTGTTTTTTGCCCGCGTGTTCGGTGAGGTCGCTGTACGTGGTCGTGGTCACGTTTGCATTCGTGCTTCCAACCGGAGTGTTCGCGTACGAGTCAATGCTGTCGTTCGTCAGCCCTCGGATCTGTTTGATCGGTTGCTTTGGCTTGGTGGTCAATGCAGGCAGCATCGCGAACGCAGGGACGGTGACCCGCTCTGGTGATGCTGGCCAGAAAGTCGACCGCTGGAAAAAGTGAAACCTGCCTGGTAAATAAGTCGGTGCCGTTTCAAGATCACAGCCCACCAATCACAAGTCGACATTCGTGGTCGACCAATCATCGTCTACGTTGAAATGGTATCTTTAGCGTGAAGGGTCAACAATGGCGGACCACACGAGTGAGAGAGAGCGCGATATGTGTGCCGCTGTCGGAAGCCAGGAACGGCTTGACGATGGGAGGCAAGTGAATCGATGGTGTGATAGATAGACATGGTTCCATCGTTGCAAACAATTCATGTATGCCAATCACGATGGCATACATGAAGAGGCGTTTCGAGCGCTGCCACCCGTCGAGGGCCATGTCGCACAGCGACAAGACGAACCCACTCGAACTTGGAGTGGTGACGCATCGCTGCTGGAATTATCCATGTTGGACAATCTTTTGCGCTTTGTATGTGCTTTTCAGACGCAGACTTTGCGCGTCGTCTTGACATGAACCGACCAGACGTGAACGAGATGCCACTCAAATTACGTTTCTACAGGTGAACTCAACATGGCACGTGGAATTGGGCATCAACTGGCAATTGCTGCTGGGCTTCTACGCACGCTCGCACCCACGTGGCTGTAGTCACAATGGGTTCGCGTCCTTCCGGTGACCGTCGAAGGTGCTGGATGATAGGTCGAATCGCCTTCACTCGCTCTTTCGTGTTGATATCGGGCAAGATGACATGGGTCACCGTTGACGTCAGTGCATTTTCGACAAGGCCACTGTAAAGCCGAACGCATTGCGCGACCTGATGCATGCCGCTGAGAACATCGTCTGCCTCGTCGACATAAACGACACAGCGCCAGAGGAAATTGGCCGCTGTCTCCATCGCTTCTTGGGTGTCGGCATCTTGGGACTTGAGCAACGTCTGATAAGCCGATGGCGACAAGTCGATAGAAAATTCCGCCGATGCCAAAATCGTTTGCAGCTCTTCCACCGTCACTGGGGTCGTGTAGTGGTCACCATATCTATCGTACAGAGCCTTCAACGTCGCTGTTGTTTCTGGAATGGTAAACACGTAGTCGGTGGCTTTCCACGGTTCTTTCACCTGTTGGCCCACGCATGAGACAACAAAGCACTCATGTTGTTTGAACCTGGTGGTTAGCACAGCGAAGAATCCAGTCGACGTTAAGGACGTTGTACACGCCTTGCTTGATATAATTGCCGACTTTGACGCCTTCAGACGATGCAACCACGATAAACGTCGACTTGGGGTCGTGGAGCTTCGGATGCGGGTTTTGAGTGATCGTCGCGCCGTTCGCATATAAGAGCTGCTCCAGCGTTGTCTTGGTCACGTCGACGTCGTATCTGCCCGGTAGAACGCAAAACGCAAGCCCTAGTCATGTGTTCGTCACGAATTCACTCGACTAGTCGAACGAGATTTCATACCGCCAAAGAGCGTCGACTCTTGCTGGACCACGTCCATCTTGGCCTGGGAATACTCGAGCGACACTCCGACGTGGCCGCGATCGAGTGTGGACCGGCGCTCGGATTTCAGCAATTTCTTCTTTGGCTTTGGTTCGCCCATCGCTACGTCGACAGCACGTTTCTTTTGGCCCAATTGTTGGCCCTTGAGTGCATTCAGCTGCGACAACGTCAAGCACTCGTGCCACGCTTTGTCATACCTATGCAAAAGCCGTCCGAACGTTTACATTCGCTGCACAATGCACAGTTCCCTACCGAATCGCTTTGAGTCGGGGAAACCGCAGCGTGAGCCCAGTCTGAAATTGCGTCGAGTACGTCAACTCAAAACCGTACACTTCCATACACACAGACCGATCGGGCGGCAACCACACGTCGGGCCGGACGTCCCCCTTGGGCGACCAGTCTCGAAAATGCTTTGGCCGCTGTATTGTCCATGAATACGAGCCATGTTCAACTGCACAAACCAGAGGACAACGTATCGGTTGGCATACCTTGTCATGATTTGGCTCCCACGGTCGCCAGTGTGGAGCAAGTTGCGTTCGTAGCTTGTCGAGTTCTTCAAGGGAATACCCAGTGCCAACTTTGCAAAACGACATGACGGGAACGTCCGTGGGGACATTTTGTGGGTCGACGGGGTGCTGGAGGACTCCTAAAACGTTTTAACATCGATTCAGACGCTCACATCGAATTCAGCATGGAAACCTAGTAAAAAATGGGACACAGCCCCGCCACGCCGTTGTCCTTGGCCGTAATATCCCCCAAGAACCAACACATCCAAATGTTGTGTCATCCCAGCATAGTCTGGCTTGAGCTTGATCCATTTTTGGCTCCTGCGACTGACCTCGCCGCACATGTAGTGAGATGTCGCGTCCTTTAGAATCAACCCTGTCCATCCAATTGGTCACGATAAGTGTACATGCTTTTTTTTCAACCCGGCGCGCAGACCTTCGTAGCCAGCACCGAGTTTGGCGTCAACGTCCGCCATGACCAGGTCGTGTCGTTCTTGGGCACTCAAGGACGACGAGACGAATGTCTGGTCAATGCGTACAACGCGATGGTCGACGGACTTGAAAATAAGATCGAGGAGATGGAGTCGAGAGGACAAGGGCAGTCCTACGAAGTCAAGACAAGTTCATTTGTGTCAACTCGTGGATTTGTTAGACCCATGATGTTGGTCGTGTGGACGCCAGGGCACGCTTCTTCGACAAGAGCGGCGGAGACCGGGCCACCGAGGTACACCACATCCCACACGACGTAGCACATCCATCGGTGTTTGTTCATGCTACAAGTTGCTCGTGGAGTCAAGGATGTTGATTCCAGTGCATGTTACCCCTGGGGCTGTTCACTGGCGACAGTCTTGAGCGACCCAAATGGGTGGTATCGAAACTCCATGCTGTCCCACACCAGCATTTCTCCGTCTAAGATGCAGTCGACGTCGGCGCGCACCTTTTAGCAGTCCATGTCATGCCCATGACACGATGGAACGTCACACCTGCGCTTGGACGTACGATTCGATACATGGACCGTACTTTTCCGAGTAATTGACGCCGTTGCGTGAGAAGAGCTGCAACTCTCGCGTCACGCTGTCCTGTTTGCGTTGCAAGTGGCACGTGATGCGCTCACCATCCAGCTTGGGCTCCATGTAAAAGTCGTTGCCACTCATGGACTTGGTGCAGTCGCCAAACGCGACACGCTTCGCCAGCATCGGCGTAAACACTTGAAAGGGCTGAATTTGGGGAACATAACGCACCATGGAGTTGGTAAGTTCTTGGCACACCTGTGCCGTCGATTCCATCAAAACGAGAGAGGAAAGAGAGGACGACGTGCCTTCTGGAGGTCGTTCGTGTGGTTGAACATCTCGACAGCATCCGGGTGCATAAACTGGAGCACTCGTTCGTGTCGTAGCCCAATCTTCATGTCCTTGATGATAATGCGCATGAGCCACTTCTGCTCTTCGGCGGTGCAATGCGTCACGATGTGTAGAAATGTCTTCTTCTGGGCGTCTTTGTCCTGGCTGCTTAATGCGTCAAGCATCGCATTTACGTCTTTCACAGTGAGCGGTGTTTGATCTGGCCGTTTGGTCGCGCGAAACTGTATGACTTCCTGCAGCACCAACGCAAAGTCCCCGACGGCCCGGGATGTGACAATCGTCGGATCGGTCCAATGCAACAGCTTCTTGCCGTCAGATGACATGGCACTGAGTCCAAGAAGATCGACATACATCATGGCGATCTTCTTCTCCTTCAGGTTGTATGTCCTTTCACGATCCAAATGGGGGCAGAGGAGTCGAAGTAGAGGGTACAGCGACGCGTGGCCGTAGGATTTCTGGAGCGACTCATTAAAGATAAGCTTTAATTTGGACTCGGGCTTGCTCGTGGCCACCACCGCCTCCATGAGCGCGCAGAAGCGCGGGAACGGCAGCGCGTCCACCATGGTTGTTGCCGTTGCAGTTCCAAAACGGCATATAATTGGAGCAACGTTTTGATTCGTTTAAAATTTATCAAGGACGCCACTTGCATTGGCTATTCTGCCAACATATCAACCAATAGATGATCGTCCAACCAAAGCGCAGTAGTGTCAAAGAAGTTCCGATTTTGGTGGCGTGGTGGATGACGGATGCGCATGCGCAAGGTGCCGCCAGCTCAACAACCGACCCTCAGTGCCAGCCCTCGCAGCTCGGTGGTAGCGCTCGGTACGTTTCGTCGAGGTGCGTTCGTTGTTTTCCCTCCAAGCCAAGGCAAGTCATCGTGTACCTCTTCCCGTCGTCGAGAAACGGACGTGTTGACGCATACGTGACCCAACGCGCAGCGCTGCCTCCGCCGGGGTCATCTGCTTCTGTGGGTCATCTGCTGGTCCCTGCCGCGTCCTTGCAGGACCCAAGGAGTGAGGCCATTGATGATTGAGGAATGGGTAGTCGGTTCTTGAGAAGATTGGAATTGCTGGGGAGGGGACAACGAGGGGAAGATGCTCGGCTCCGTCACTGGGACACCACCGTACCATAGCTGTCTGTACCCGTCACACCTCGCACAAGAGGGCGGGGCATCCACGAGCGTGATGTTATTCACACTCGTTCAACTTTTTCCACGCCCATGTGAGCCGAAGTTCAAGAGTGTAGACTTCGACATCAACGCGTTGGACGACTGGTGGCGTGCCGAGCGCTGGTAGCTCCGCCATCGCATCACGCGGAGGACATTGCCGTGAAAGCTCGTCCAGCCGCCCTTCTCGATGATGGTGTTGAACTCGTTTCGATGCTTAAACCGTGGCACACGGCGACACGGCATGGCCTGCACCTATTGGCAAGGTGCGTAGAGCAGAGGATTTGACAAAACACGCATGCGCTACACAATCTGAGTCCACGTGCTCCAAACTACCTCGGTCGGGTGGGGTTTCGAGCTGAAATGGGTTTGATACGGAGCAGCAGCCATCCTTGTCCGAGATTTTGACCGGTGGAACTCTGCGCTAGGTGCAGTGAGCACATTCACCGAGGCATTTCGAGCGTCAGCGTGTATTGCACACGGCACCTCGCCGAGATTTTATATATTGCAATTAGTATTGTTGCCCTCGACAGGGATTGACATAACACGCCTTGAGACTTGCGGTAAAAAGCACATGCAGAAGCGCAGACATTGACAAAAGATGCACCTCTTGACGACAGTCCCGTGGAGTGGTACGATATTCCGTATTTGTCAAACTGGACTTGCCGTACGTAACTTCGACGAAGTTTTGCTGCTGCATGTCGCTCGCCGCAGCTAGAGAAAGCAACAGGTTCCGCCACCAACACCCCCACAGCGCTCCATGCCGACGGCTAACAAGCACGACAATGGCCACTACGCCGCGTACGCCGAGCGGCGTGCCAATTCGTCGATGCAGATGCTTGCGGATGCGACGACGGGAATGTCCATGTGGGTCGACATCGGGACAAAGGAGGACGTGTCCCTGTCGAAAACAGCGTCCGACTGGAAGGTCTTTTGCGCGAACCGTGCGACCACAACGATCGACTCGACGCTCCATTATGTCGTGCAGCGAATATTCCAGGCGACAGAGTCGTCCAACTACCGAGAGCTCATGCGCACGATGTGGGGCGACTCGTACTTGGACGCCCGTGTCATTGAAGTGATTGGGTCCGATCCAGAGACCGCCGCGTCGATGGCGGCCGTGACGCCCCAGAGTCGAAGCATCCCTTCGGTATTCCACAAGACACACAAGCGCACGTCGATCAAGTGGTTTACCACACTCGGCAAGTCCAAGCTCTCGAAAGCGGTCGAGTTCCACCTTGTCGAGGTACATTGTGTTCTCGTTCGATTCTGCCTCATTGCGTCGCGCGTAGTTTGTCGGGTTGGTGTATGATAGCCAAAACAGCATCCAGGCCATCTACATCTATCAGGAATCCATGGGCAAGGCCGACAACGCCCCACTTCCACATCAAACGCAAGTGTCGACGACGTACGATCGCGTTCGCGTCGACGGCCTCTTGATGAAATTTGAGGCGCTAGAACTTCCCTCGGGTGGTGAATACGTCATAATGTCGTTAGCGTTGCAACGGCAGCCATCCCTCTTGGATTTTGGCTTCAAGAACCCCGCCGAGGACCTCGTCTTCCGTTTCGCCAAGGGGTTCCGCGCTGGCCTTCGACGCGTGCCGACGGTCTTGCCGACGTCGTCACTCCAGTTTGCCGATACCACGTCGTGGGTGCGCGACCAAGACCGACCGGCCTGCTCTGTCTGCTCTCGATCGTTCCTCGCGCTTGTGCGGCGGCGGCACCACTGCCGGAAATGCGGCGAGGTCGTGTGTTTCCAGTGCTCGAACCTGTTTGCCGCGTCGACCTTGACGACAAAACCGGACCAACCATCATCGTCCACTAGCGATGTTCGGCTGTGCAACCGGTGCGTCGTTCAACAGCAAGCCGAGGCGGGCCGCCACTTGTTGGTTGGGGTTCTGGATGCGCATGAGCTCAAGCAATGGCTTGATGACGAGCTGTGTGAAAACAATCCCGACTTGTTTGACGTGCCGACGCCGGTGACGCGGAGGCCGTTACCTAGTGGCGGCGCCTTTACCGGGACACTTGAAGTGAACACGCTGGCGGCCACGATGAACCAGCTCCTGGATACGGGTAAGTGGAACCCGTCGGGGTCGGCGGCGCTGGACGCTACTTCATCGGACAGCATCACGTTGGGCACGATGATGCAGCAACTTCCTGGCTCGGGGGGGTCAGGAGGAGCTGCATCGCCACTTCCTCATCTGAACGCTGCAACCATGTCGAACCATTCCCCTCGTACGGCATCGTCGCAGGGCCGACTAAGTCTTGACAACAACGAGTCGAACCACGTGTCGACGATATGCCTTGGCGCCGAGCGACGCAACTTTGATACCCCGTTCGATGGCGAGGACGACTGCAACAACCAAATGGACCACGGCGACCGTGATCTTCGCCTTGTCGAGCCACCACGGCGGCCAAGTCACCCGCCCCCCCCGGTCGCGACGCTGGTATATCCGCCTCAACCACCTCCTGCACGCACGTCCAGCACGTCGTCGTCCACCTCCGTAAGCGTCGTTGTTGTTGTTAACATGTCTGACTGCGAGCTTGCAGCGCTCCCACCAGAAGTCGCCCCAGCCGCTCGACAACTATGCACTTCTGTTGACCTCGTCCTCGTCCAAGTCGATGGGTGTTTCGCCGACGGTGCAGCCACCACCGTTGCGACAGACTTCCCATCGCCGCACGCCCAGTGCCGATTCTCGACCGACGCTATCGGTAGACGAGGTGTTCACGAAGCCGTCGCCATCGTCAACGCGGCCACTTCAAATCGACCCGCGGTATCTTCCGCGGCACGGCTCGCAAAGCACTCCAACGCGGAAGGCGGCCTATCCGTTGTCCCTTGTGCCACCGCCCGCAGCGTCCGCCAACGTCCGCACGGCATCTGCTTGGGCTGGCGTCACCCACTCGACCTCTGGTACACGCTGCATCGTTCTGTTGACTGGATGGCTGACGTAGCGTTGTGCAGCGGCGGTGGACGCTGCCTTGCGTGATCTCCACACTCGGATTGATGGCCCAGTGCACTTTTTGGTCGTGTCGTACTCGGACGGTTGTGACGCCATTGAAGTGATGGCCGCATTGGAGCACGGCGCCCCCGGGGTGCCATTTATTGGCGGGCTGTCCGCACGAGGTACGGCGCGACTCGCTTCTCATGTTGAACCCACCGATGTGATGCAAGGCATTTGCGACGAGGCTGCATGGGTGTCGATGAAGAGGGGCGGCCTCGTTGCTCTCTGGGGCATTCATGATCCCCACGGGTCGTATACTGTCGCGTCCACTGGCTACGACGAACTCACGGCCAAGCACAACGCCGGCGATGCCGCGTTCGAGGCCCACTGTGTCACTCCGAACCCAGTACGTTCATCGGCGGTCTCTGCGACAGTGAGTCTGAACGAGGATGTGGCAGGCATTCTGCCTTGCGTACGCGTGTCCGTTGGTCGTCGACGACGCTCTCGCTGGTCTCCGCAGGGTCGTGCGCTGCCCCGTCCTCGGAGGATGCTCCGTCCTCTCTGGGCAGTACCAAGGCTACCGTACGCGGCGTCCTTCCGTTCGTTGACCTGACTCTGCATGTCCTAGTGCAAATCAGCAGCGCCGGCGGATCGACGATCGGCATGGCGATCGCGCTGTGTTCTCCGAGCGTCGAAACGTCCGCGGGGTGGTTCAGCGGGTATAACGTTGTCCACACAAACCCGAAAAGAAGCGATGTGCCTTCTTCGTCGCGTGCTCCTTGCATGGGGATGGTGACGGCGTCCGATCCACAGAATAAAGTCGTGCTGGAAATTGACCATCGACCTGCCGCTGTCGTGTACAGGGAGGTACGCTGAGGCATGGTATGATGAGGACTTGCCCTTAAAGACGATGTAGTGGATGGCGAATGTCCATGAAGCAGGAGTACCGATGAAGTTCCCGCGCCTCGGATACATGTACCCATTGGGGCAGATTGTGCACGAGGCGCTCCCTTCGTTGCAAGTCAATGCCACACCCGTCGTGACGGCCGTGGACGACGTCGCAGGCACCCTTACCTTGACAACGGCGATCCGCACTGGCACGACCGTGGCGCTTATGCACACTTCGACGGATATATTGAAGGATTCCGTGAAGCGCATGGCGACTTCGGTGCATCAAAACCCGTCGTTTGACATTGCGGACGTCGACGGGTGTTTGATGTTTCTCTCTGCGGGTGTGCAAGTCGTGTTAGGATCGTCCATGAGCATGACTGGCCTCGTGGGTGCGTTTAAATTATGGTCTGGCGGAGCAAGTTTTCTCGGGTTGACGTCGTTCGGCGAAGTTGGCCACTTGCCCCACCAGCCGACCCCTCTCTGCGACGCGCTCATGTTTTCGTACCTGATCTTCTCCACCCGTCGCCGACTCTCGTATGCAGGGGATAGGAGTCCTATTTAACAAGCTATGCCGATGTCCGTGCGAGTCGTCGTGTGCCAATCCGCTCCGCGGCGCCGCCATTGTAAGGGGTTGCGCGCGTTTCGGCAAATTTTTATTCGATGGCAAGTGAAACACCTTGACGTTTGTATATAAATTGAGGGAAGATAAAAAAAATTCTGGATTCTCGACAGCGACGCGCTTTGATTGGTTATTGGGTTTGTGGGGCTTCGATAGGACCGCTTGTTGGATTTTTTCAGTTGAAAAATTGCGTCATGGGGAACGAGCGCGACGAACGGTCGAAGAAGAAGCGGCACAGTCGCAGTCGAAGTCGTGATGTGACTGGAGACCGACAGAAGCGAAAGCGCAGCCGCAGCTCGGACGACCGCAAACGGAGCGATGAACGCAAACGAAGTCGAAGCGCGGATCGGAAGAAGGATAAAGATCGAGACAGACGAAGCCGCGAACGCAGCCATCGAGAGAAAGACGAGCGAAAAAGTAGTCGGCGGGACAAAGACGAACGAAGCAGTCATCGTGGAAGAGATGAACGACGCGACAAAGACAGCCGACGAGACCGCAGAAGCACCCATCGCGACAAAAAAGACCGACGCAGCAGAGATCGGGATGAGTCACGAGACGATGTGGACGACCGAAACTATCGGGAAAAGAGACGCCGATCTAGCTCTCCTGAGTCCAAGCGGCGAAAAGGCGACTCAAAAGCTCGCGACAGTACTAACCTTCCTGTTCTGGTGGGTGATGAGACTTCAGGGGAGGAATCATCGGTTGTTAGTGCTGTATCGGGACATCAACCGCGTCTACTCCCATCCCCACCAGTAAAGTCGGAGAAAACGTCGTCGTACGGTGGATTGGCGTTGAAAGATAAAAAACACAAGAAAGTGGAGAAGTCGAAATCAGTCAAGAAGCCTCCACCGCCGCCTGCTCCACCAGCGAACGATAGCAGCAAAGATGCAATTGAGCGCCGTCAGGAACGGTTGCGATTGTGGCGTGAGCAGCAGAAGCAAAAGGAAGAAGAAAACACTGTTGGTGGCAACAACAGCAATGTCGAGGGACCAGACGCACCGCCGGCTGTGGCTGGGTTTGTCGTGGACGAGGACGTTGTTCAACAAGTTCACATGTGGCCCATAGACGAAAAGGATGACAAAGAACCCGATCATGTGTCAGCAATCAGTGATGACCCAGAGATCGATCCGTTGGACGCATTTATGGCCGATTTGGGCAACTCAAGCAGTGTTGTGATTGAGCAACGGAATCTGGAGTTGCCCAAAGCCAAGGTCATCTCGTTCGAGGACATTATGTCCAAGAACAAAGAAGTGGACTTTTACGGATCGTTTTTACCCCCCAACAACGCCCTATTGCCTGCTTCGATATACCCGCCAAAGCAACCTGATGAGACTGAAGAAGAGAGAGACGCCCGAGAAAAGGCCGAGCTTGAGGAGTTTATGCGAGCGATCAAAGCGAAACGCGAGCGAGAAGAGGCGGTCAATAAAGAAGGAATTATTGGCGCTGCTGAAGACATCGACGATGACCTCAGGAGTACAGTGATGGACAAGAAAGCAGACACTGGCCGCATTTACCAAGGGGTGGAGGAAGATGCGATCGGCGAAGAGATGGCGAACAATGTGGATTCTCGTACGGCGTTGGAGATTTTACAGGAGCAGCAAAAGAAAAAGGAAATTCGACCTGTAGACCACAAGGCCGTGGACTACATTCCCTTTCGCAAGAAGTTTTACATTGAGCCAGCCGATGTGGCGAACCAACCCCAGGAAGAAGTTGACGAATTGCTCAAGTCAATGGAGATCAAGATTCGAGGCAAAGGATGTCCACGCCCAATTCAAAAGTGGACCCAAACTGGGTTGAGCCAGCGCTTGCAAAAGCTGATCGCTCGTCAAGAGTACCCAACACCGTTTGCAATCCAATGCCAAGCTCTGCCTGCGATTATGTCTGGACGGGACGTCATTGGCATTGCAAAAACGGGCTCCGGGAAAACGCTTGCTTTCCTCTTGCCAATGTTTCGGCACATTCTTGACCAACCTCCACTGGCAGATGGCGAAGGTCCGATTGGGCTCGTCATGGCCCCCGCTCGTGAATTGGTACAGCAAATCTACATCGAGTCGAAAAAATTCACTAAGGATCTGGCTCTCCGGTCCACAGCGGTCTACGGCGGATCGTCAGTATCGGAACAAATTGCCAACTTGAAGCGCGGGTCGGATATTGTCATTTGCACCCCCGGTCGAATGATTGATATTTTGACAATGAGTGCGGGCAAAATGGTGTCATTGAAACGTGTGACGTATGTGGTGCTGGACGAGGCCGATCGCATGTTTGACATGGGGTTTGAGCCCCAGATTACCAAGATTATGATGAACATTCGCGCGGACCGACAGACGCTGCTCTTTTCAGCGACCTTCCCGAGAAGTGTCGAAAGCTTGGCACGCAAAGTGCTGAAAAAGCCTATTGAAATCACCGTGGGTGCACGCAGCACTGCGTCTGGCGAC
Source organism: Aphanomyces invadans (assembly GCF_000520115.1). Taxonomy (NCBI): domain Eukaryota; phylum Oomycota; class Saprolegniomycetes; order Saprolegniales; family Verrucalvaceae; genus Aphanomyces; species Aphanomyces invadans. The sequence continues at coordinate 800,826 of NW_008580168.1, forward strand.
ATCAAGCAGTATGCCGAAGTGCGCGAAGAATCAGACAAGTTTATGCGACTGCTCCAACTGCTTGGTATGTGGTACGAGAAGGGCAACGTTCTCGTGTTTGTCAACACGCAGCAAGCATGTGACCAGATTTTTCAAGACCTGATGAAAGCCGGGTACATGGCGCTGAGTTTACACGGCGGCAAAGACCAAGTGGACCGAGACTACACGGTAGACGATTTTAAGCGCAAGGTGCGAACACTTATGGTGGCCACGTCAGTCGCGGGGCGAGGGCTAGACGTGAAAGACTTGGTGCTCGTGATCAACTACCACTGTCCAAACCACTTGGAAGATTACGTCCATCGCGTCGGTCGCACTGGTCGTGCTGGTCGAAAGGGCACTGCGTACACGTTTATCAGTCCACAAGAAGAAGAGTATGCCCCAGATTTGGTCAAAGCGCTGGAAAACGCAAAGCAAGAAGTGCCCCCAGAACTGCGTGCATTGTCGGATCAATTCAAAGAAAAGGTCCGGACTGGACTGGCCCGGTATCATGGCAGTGGTTTCAAGGGCAAGGGGTTTACCTTTGACGAATCGGAGAAATCTGAAGCCCAAAGGGCGGCTGACTACCAGAAACGTCAATACGAAATGGACGAGGGATTGGCAGATGCGGGCGACGACGACGACGACGATGAAAGTCCTGTGCCATCAGCGAAACCGACGACCTCGGCCCCAGAACAGTCGGAAAAATCCATCGAGGAAATGACGATGGCTGAAAAGATGAACAGTTTCAAGGAACGTGCGCGTATGGTGGCCAACATGTTGGTGGGTGAACCGAGTCAGAAAGAGGAGATTCGGCACTTTCGAGACGAGCTCGAGATCAACGACTACCCACAACAGGCGCGATGGAAAGTGCTACAGAAAGAGTCGTCGGACCTGGTTGCCGAAATCACGGGGGCCGCCGTCATTCGCAGAGGAACGTACGTCGCTCCGGGTCGGAAACCCAACGTTGGCGAACGAAAACTCTACTTGGCCATCGAAGCTGGATCAAGGCAAGCTGTTGCAGAAGCCAAACGCGAACTGCAACGGATTTTGGACGAAAAGACAATGGAAGTGGGTATCAGTGACGACCGGAAGTATGGCAAGTATTCGATATAGGGGTAAGGCACAATCACATCAACATAGAAGTTCACATTCTTGTGTTGCACTGTGCCCACGATTGCCCCCAACTTCTCTTTTGGCATCGTTAGACACCTTCCACCAACGTCGACAATTATAGCGGTGGCTGAACGCCCCTTTATCGAGGGAACTAACCGGCCGCCTCACCCTTGTTGTGAGACTGTTCCAGTTCAAAGAACCCACACAGCAGCTACGTAGCCGCACGGCTAAAATGGAGCGGCCACACGTTTCGAAACGTGAAGGAGGCACGTTCATGTTAACACCCTGTGACGAATTTCTTTACTTGTCGCCATCTTAGCCCAACGTGTCCAACGACCGCATATCGTCAGAACACACCTCATTGTTGGCTAAAGCGGTGCGAGGGACAGCGAAGAAGTTGTTTGAGGCGGGCAGGAAGGATGCCATCACCACCCGCATCGCGATGGATAATGGCGCCTCCATCATCCGCTTCTGCACGCAGCGCCACCAACATCGTGGAGCGCAATGGACAGTAAACAACTGATGCCACCCACCTGGCGACAAAAAGCACAAGGTGCTATTCCAAACCGTTGAATCCAGTGCATGTCGGAAGGGAACCCTCGACCCGATGAGCCAACGTGTGACCGGACCATAGAAGGCATCGACAACTCGAGCGCTTGCAACACAATTGGTCGACATCATGTCTCGTGGCATGCCAAGGTCCGTTTGATACGAGTGTCGTTGGTGGCCTCAGTCGCCTGCCGCCCAACGCCAGGAAAAGGCCAACTGAACGGCCACACCACGTCGAGGTTGGTCCATCACAATGGATGCTTGCATGACTTGCAATAAAATAGGGTACGAACAGCACACTACGACAACTACAGTGGCAGTCGATCTTACACCAACGGGTTGAGGAGGAACGACAAGTTGAGCTGTCGAGAGAACGTGGCCTTTTCCATGCGACGGCTCAGTTCCTGGTCGTCGATGGCTACGTCCGGTTGGAGGCCGAGAGGCTTAGGTTGCATGGACGGCTCGATCGGGAACGCAAGGACGACGGGCTCCCCGCTGCCTTTGGTCGCTTGTTCTTTCATGCGACGGCGCCGCTCGCGCTGGTAGGCATTTCGCTTGTCACGGTTCTTCAAGTCGTACGCCTTGGCGTACGCGAGGATCCTGTCTCGGTTGCGAGCGTACCAGCGTTTCTTGCGCTCCAAATCGCGGCCCAAGTTCTTCGCCCGGTACGTTTTCAATCGGTGGAGCTCGGACTCGCGGTTGCGCTTGTAGTACTCCTTGCCATACGCGCTGAGTTTTTCTTTGTGGACCGTGTCGTGTACCTTCATGCGGGCATGGTCCTTGTTCTTGGCATAGGACGTCTTGCAGTGGTCTGGGTGTGAGCTGCTGGACACGGCGCTCACTTTTGAATCACCCGACGACGCATTCGACGCATTATGGGACGAAGCCATGTTGTCTTGGCCGGGCGACGGTGGGGGTTAGTTTGCTGTGAATTGCAAAGTGCCCTTGGCGTCAACTTGCTTTCCACGGAGTTGGCTTGCGTCGCTGACGCCTTTCAACTGGTGCCACCCATTGGCTGTGTTTGGCACCAATGCACACCATGGTATCGATCTCGACACATGCCGTAAATCCCGACACTTGGACATCGTGGCATTGGCGTCTCCGTCTGAGCCTTTGACGTGCAGATGGTGTCCCATCGAAGCAGCACGTGTCAACACAGGGCCATCGTTAGGGTCCGCCACAAGACCGCGCGGCGCGTTCAATTTCTCGTGTACCAGTTGGTCCTGGAGACCACCGTCAATGAAACCCCTGCCTTCCGCAGGTTGTCGCAGCCCCAACCAAACGAGGGGTGTCCACGATGTTGTTTTTGGAGTGTTGGGGTTGTTTGGAGTGTCCAGGATGTGGCCCGGGCACGTGCCGCACGAGAGCAACATTGGGAGGTACCCAGATATCGACGAATGAACCGTTTGCTTGAACGGGAGCGTCGCTCCTCTGCGGGACGAGATGTCGACACGAATTCGGCCGTAAACCGAAGGCAAATCAGGTTTCATTCACGGCGGCGAGTCGACCATGTACGGCTTGATGGAGATTCGATGAGACCACCGTGGCAGGTTCCCGAACGCGATAAAGTAATTTGCACAACGTGTTGGGATTGCCCCTCCGGCTGCTGATCCAGCGGTTGGGATCAAGGAACTCCACTCTGCAGTGGAGTTGCACTCGTGGTATGACGTGCACCAGGCGCTTCGTTGCTTGCACCAAGCGACAGCGTTCGAGTTGGCCTTCTGATGTGCCATGTTGAGCGTCTTCGATCTTTCAGTCCAACGATGGCTAGACAACCCAACGGCGTCGGGAGATCGATATTACGGGGTTGTGAGCGACTCAACGCCGCCATCGTGCTTGGTGACAACGTAGTTTGCAACCTCTGGCAATGGTAGTCATCGCTCTTAGAAGGGTTCGACATCGCAGGGCAAGTGGCTTCTTGGTTGCATTGGGGATTAACGTATGCCTACGCACGCCTGCTCAAGGCCAGCCCTGTCTGGGGTGGCGAGTTCGATCCCAAAGGCTACAGCAAGGCAAAGCTCCCCTAGGTGTCCGTGTTGTTTGGGCAGTCGCAACGCTGTGGCCCGTTCGTCCGTCTCTGGACTTCGTAGTGTGTGCACGGAAACATGTTTATCTGTACAAGCTGAACGTGTATGCTGTGATATTGTTTGTTTCGCTGGCGGACGCACTCGTATGGAGCTCAAGTGGCGAGTGAATGGGTGGTTGTACGAGGCATGCTTCTGCCTGGACAGAGGTGGCGACTCGCTTTACTGCAACAGGACGCTCGCAAAGCGCACATGTGCGGGAAGACAGGAGTGTTTCATGCATGCAATGAAATCGACGGAAGATGGTGGTCGCCCAACACACCGCAGTTGCCCTGAACTGCGACGCAAACCTTTCCGAGCATTCGTCCAGCGTGTGCGCGACACTCCATACAAGAGCTGGAAGGTTGTTGGCGCCACGTGCTGCCATCGACATGTATGGACGCCATGAGTCGGCTGCGCATGTCTGTGCCCGTCCTTTCTACTTGTCATGGGGGACGCAACTGCATGACACGTGGCAGCCATGCATGCAGGATGGAGTCTCAAGGACTTGTGATATGGGCAAAAAGGGGACGATCCTTGTGGCGAGCCAACAACCGCGTCAACAGTCTGCGCACACGACGAACGGGGACCAGCCCCCTGGGAACCATCCCCAGAAGGAGGTCGTATGCCACGTTGCCTTCACACACAGTCAGGACCGATTTCCAAACGATATCTCCTGATCCAATGCGAAGAATCATCGATATCAGAGACTGTGGATCCGCATGCATGAGCGCCATGCGCCGACCACAGGCGATAGCGTGCGGGGGGTGCCACCAAATGCTCTGACTTCTCCTTCGTCTCCCCGGCGTTCATGGAGCACGCGCGCATAGATGCCTCTCCCATGATCGAAGTCTCAACAGTTGCTGCATGTCGCCGAGCACCGTCGGTTGTGATGGCTAGAGCAAATCGCTGGTGCGAAGGCTAGATGAGATCTTCAACTGTGAGCACAACCGCGTCAGCACCAAGGGACACCGCTTTTGGTGGAAGGGACGACGGCGTTCCCACAAAAGTTGTCTTAAGACAAAAGCAGCGCCACGACAACTCGACAAGACAGCCCAAACCGAATATCGCAAGCATCGGACTATCTGACGTCTTTCTTCTCCACGATTCATGCCTTGGCTGGCCGTTTGTGCGGCAATCGGTCGAATGCGCAGCCTGCCATCCATATTTGAGCAATCGTTGCCGTGGTGGCCATCCATCTGCTGAGTCTTACCCAAGTACGTCAAGTACCCATCGGGGTGGGCGTCTTGGAGCGGGCCACCGTCCCAAATCAAGTCAAATCCACCCACCTACGGTCAGGACGATCCGTGAGCTCATTAGCTTCTCCAACGTGCGTGCATTGGGTGCATGCACACAAAGGGCGTACGTGTCGCTCCGCGCCCGTTCGAGTTTTCAGCATGTCCACGACCTGCATCGTGTGCGCGACTAAGTTCCACTTCAACCCGTAGTCCTCGTTCGTGTCTGCGTCGCGAAGGCAAGTCAGCCACATGGCTGCAAACCATGCTGGCCACTCGAGTGACGCTCGCCATGCGATTGCCAGTACCTCCTGTGAGAGATGGCGACGCGTTGACTTCGACGAGCCATGGCTTGAGGTCGCTGTCAATGAGAACGTCGTACCCGTACAGTTCAAAACAGTGTTTGTCCTGAATGAGAATGGGCTGGACGGCCACGAGCGATTTGGTGATGACGCTCTAAAAACCAAACAGCACCATCGAGGCTTCGGTTTGCAAGATCCATGCACACCTGAATGTCGTAAAAGAGGCTGTCGACGGCGCGCACGCCATGCTTGGAGACCAAAAACTGCTTGATCGAGTCGAGTGGCCACTTGGACCCCATGCTCTTGTCGTAGTCGTGCGCAGTCTTTTGCACGGACGCATTCGTCAAATGCATGTCTACACGAGGGGACCAGCAACGACCGCATGACTTGACGACGAATCTCCACCACACTCGACGTCGTACACAAATTATCCATGTCGGCCTTGGCTTGCGAGTACCGGGCGTTTGAGAACCGTCCAAAGCCTACGGATCCCACCGTCGGAGGGGCTCGGTCCACTCCACATCGTCAGAGACCACCTGCGCGGTACATCCACACGACCAGCGGCGAGAACGACGTCACGAGGACGTACAGCCTCAGATCGAACTTCTTGCCTGCATGACGTGGCGAAAACGTGTTAGTCGCATGCTCGATTCACCACGTGCGCACCGCCGATGGTGTAGGGATTCTGAATGTACTTTTGCACAATGTACGTGTCGGAGGTCTTGGCCTGGCGCGAACGAACGAACGACCGGTCCTCCGATGTTGACGACACGACGATCGGCGTACCTGCAGCCCGTCCGACTTCCACGTGTGGTCTTTTTTCCAGTCGCTGATCTGGCTGAGCTTTTCAAACAAAAAGATGCCTTTTCCTTGGGCCTTTCCGATCGGCTTCATGATCCACATGGCGCCGGGGTACCTCTTGAACTCTTCCAGGAACATCCCGTACTCCATCGGCAGCACAAACGTCAAACTCCAAAAGTCGGCGGCGGCGACGCCGACCTCCCTACGTCCACCGATTGATAGGAGGAGAAGATCATTCCCGTACGTTTTGGCTTGTTGCTTCTTCATGCGCTTCAAGTTCTTGATGAGCAGATCCTTCCGCGTCAACTCGTAATGGTTCTTGAAGTGATTCAGGCGCTGGTGCTCGTGCAACTTGGGTTGTACCAAATCATAGTACTCTCGGATCCAACCCACGTCGGCCCAATGCAAGTCCCAATCCATTTCGCTATCGGTCTCTCCCCACCCGTCCAAACTCGACATGACGTCACACACCGTGTTGTGGAGTGACGTACGGAAGCGAACCTTGACATTCGGGTCACGCGGGGACGGCGCAGGCCTATATCCGCAGTTGCTTCTCACGCCGACGACTTCGTGGGAACCGTCGATGCACATACCTTCTCTCGCGACTGTCTGGCCGCAGTTGCCGCTTCCGCAGGTCCATGTCGGTTCCCTGAAGATCTGGCGTCCGGATAAAATCACCCGTAATCGGAGAGACACTTTGCTTGGTATTTATGGATACATTGCAGACGAGATTATGACTAATATATTAAATAGACAAGGTATTCGGGGATGCACAATAGCACAGAATATAGCGCTCAATATATACAAGGATATAAAGTGAACTCTCCTTATCAGCCACGATCGCCGATCGAGGCGTGTGATGCTGCGCCGACGTTCGGATTGAGATTGACGCGCCAGCGCATCTTGTTGCGTGCGACTGCTACTGCTCCCTCTGCGCCATAAAGCGTAAGCTGTCCGTGTCCTTGGCAGAGTAGATGATGGCGTTTCAACCTACGCGTTCAACACGCACACGGCCAAGAACTCGCTGTGCACGTGTGCGGCATCCCATCGTTCGTCTGTCGTACTAGAGTAGGCGTCACCGTCGCGTGCCTTGAACCCGGGACATGGACGCAAGTGGATCTTCAACCCCATGATGGCGTCCGCTGCCGAAGTCGAAGCAGCATACAAGAGCGTCGAGGACGCTTCGTCCAGACCTGGCCTTGATACAGCTCGGTGTCCCGGCAGAGTTGCCATGGACGGTCACCCGCACCAACACTATCTCGCTGTCGACACACGGAAAACGCCCCTGGGCAGGCCCCACGCGCCATCTCATCCCTGTAGACAACATACTGCCGCTCACACCACGGCGCACGAGCAAGTGCCAGTCGCACCACGATACCGAACGGTCGCCATACAAGGTGGTTCACACATCCAAAGTACGGTTGGCGCTCGCGCGGGCAGTACCTCCTCTTCGCCGCGAGCCAGCAAAGCCAAACAAGCAAGGTCTTTCGCGCGTGATACTTCCGTGCGTGAGGATTTCATTCCCCTTTGTATCTCATGTTCTTAAGATGATGTCCGACGCCACGCGGCCCGTGAACAGGCCCGCCCTCCCTTGCGCAGTGCCGCCCCTCCTCCACCGTCGACGATACACCATATACGCCACTCCATCACCCACACCGTGCACGTCTGGTTGAAGATCACATTCAACTTGAACTTGGGCATTAGTTCGTCGTGGTTTTGTGTCGGCCGCGCCACCTCCAGCCGTCCGACCGCACGCAGTGGACGGCCGGTCGACTCGGCCGTGCGGCATCGCGCCCGTGCGCCAGGGTCCGTCGCCGCTCGGGACGCCCCCGAGGCGCCTGGAGTCAGGGAAGGTAAAAACCTCATGTTATTTTCTCAGGATATAAGGTTATAGGTGAAAAGCAATAAAACCTCAAACTGAGACATTAAACCCGTACGTTAAATTTGGCATTCTGGTCCCCCTCTCCGAGGCTTTGCCCGCTGGATCCTCGGCGGAGTCGTCCAGAGCGTCGTCGTGGAACGCTGGCAAGTTGCATTGGATGACAAGTGGCTTGTCTTTGGGGTCAGGCGGTTCCGAAGGATTGCATGCAGGAAGCCAATTTGTAAAGCAGTTCGTCGCCGACGCTGCGCTCGGCGCCGCCAAAGGTTGAGGGCGATCTGCAGTAGCTTGAGTCAGGGCTTGCCATCGATCCGCAAGTCGCTTCCAATGGACATGGTGCCATTGGCCAGCACCCCGCGATGCGCAACGAATGTACATCCTTCTCTTGTTCCGCCGCAATCGGCTCTTTCATCCCATGGCTCGAGGGGCTTGTCGTCCATGGGGAACTTGTACACGATCCAAGGCGCTAGTCGCGTCGTCACCACGCGGCGGATCCGGTTAAAACGTTGAATGTATTAAAACCTTTTTTAACCCTGTTTCGAGCCACCGGTGGACTTGACGTTGAAACGAAAAACCTTTCCTTCGTGTAACAAATGTACTCCGAGGGTGGAACCGGGGCATGTATCGAGGCGGGACGGCAGCAGCAGATCCCCCAGCCCCCAACTCGCTCTCCAACTACGCTCGAGTGCGTCGTCGTCGTTGTTGGGACCAAATGTTGTCGTTCGGGAACAATGTTGTCGTTCGGGAACGCGCGGAAACGAAGTTTTTTAATTGTCGAAGGAACGTTGGACTGTAACGGCATTTCGAAAAGGGATTGCGATGGAGAAAGCAGACCATCACGGGTGGAGCGCGCTGGTGAGCGTCGAGACGGCCAACCTGTTTGTCGGATCGAGCTGGAAACATCGGGCGTGGAGCTTGGATCGTGGCATCTTGACCATGGCAACGGGCAAGTACGGCGGGTCGTGTAAGCATCGCTTGAAGTATGGCGGGCCGTGGCTGGAAAAGGAACTCGGGATCCAGGTCGAGACGGTCGACGGCCAGTGGTTTCGAGCCATCGCCACGTCCAAAGTGCACTGGGCCATGTGGATGCAAGCATTCCAATCGCTGCATCCGCCACGGCTGCCACCGACGTTCTCGCCGAAAAAGGTCAATTTCCATGGCAAAGTCCGCATTCGGTTGATTCCGTTGAAGTCGCCCGACGAAATCGCACAGCTCCACTACTCGGACACCGAACTGTCCGCGATGAACGCCAACGACACACTGCCACGCGATGCGCTGCGCATGAAAACCGCGCGGCCGATACCGCATCAACCCCATCGCCACACGAAGCACTTTGTATTCCTATGATCTAGTCCACGGTGACACACGTTGTTGCTACATGTTAAATATTTAAACCGCGTCGTCGTACCGTTCAATGCCACTTGGGTCTCTTTCGCTTGACGTTCACGCCGTGTTTGATCTCGCTCGGATCCCCGTGGCATTTCTCGAGACTCGGAAGTCGTGGCGCAGGCTGGTTTCTGGCCATGGAAGACGCTTCTGCCATCATGCAAGCTCGAAGCTTGTCGATGCCGGTGCCCCCGACCTTTGGCGTCCCAAGACCGACGAAGCATGTCTGGATGGGGATTCTAAATTGTGACGGACGATTTCGCGCACAGACAGCACCATGTGCTGCCGCGGCAGGACGAGTGGATGCATCGTGCTATTCCGTTCAATCGGTCGAATCTCTCGTCCATCCTCCCAACGCGTGGAACAAATCGATGGCCGACGCGCCCGTGACATCGCCATGTTGGATTCGACATAAGATTAATGGAATAGGTTACAGGAAGGACCACAGATGCGGCCTACCGATCTTCGTCGTCGGACAAAGAGTTTGTGGCCATGTCGTCTTCGTCGTCCGCGGCAGGGATCGTGCGCACTCGCACGTGTTCACTAAAGCTGACGAGTTTGGCCGGTGTTGATCGTGTGTCTTTTACAGGGTTCAAGTTCTGGAACGCTTGCATCCACATGGCCCACTGCGTTTTGTTGTTGGCGACAGCTTTCATCCACTTTCCATCTTGTGTTTCGACTTGAATGCCGTGCAGTTTGCCTGGCCATGCCTTGCCTTGCTGGACAAAGTACGTGTTGAACTTGCGTCGCTCATCCGTCGACACGGTCAGCATGCTGTCCGTGAGCGTCCACACACGGTCTCTGTACCGCTTTGCGACGATCCATCTCGGCTCCTGCACACGCATGAACGACGTCACTTTTCTCGAGCTGGCACGCTCGGCGGCCATGACGGATCAAGTGGAAGAATGGCCGCCATCGCGTCGTCCAAACAGCAAGTTGCCGTTGGAATATATATGTGTTTTTGTATGCGTGTCAGTACGTCGTTTACAAACATGCGGTTCTCGAAGCGCGAGAACGAGGCAGCCGCAATGTTTTCGCAGCAATTCGCGTCGTGTCATGAGAGGGACGCAGTTGGGGGGGGAATCGAAGCCCTCGTGAACATTCAACCGAGGGGCGATGCTCAACGAAAGAGAGAGAGAGAGACGTAGCGGTTTGGGGTCTCGGGGCGAACTTGTGTACAGGGGGGTTGGGCCCCGCATGGTTGTATCGCTCAACTAGAATGCATGGGGGCGAAAATGGAACATGGAGCACGCTGTGGGGGATGTAGACGAAGGGCGAATTCATCCCACAACCATGAACGTGACTGCAGCCTATGGACCTCGACGAATCGACACCCGATTTGCTCGCGTTTCGTGGCCGGGAAACATCGCCCTCCTTCCCAACAAGCCCCACGAGGGACGATATCCATCGCCACCTGTCCAATCCAATGCGTACATTACGTCGGAACACGTGAGTGATGGTCGTTCCCATCGATGCTGCTGTCTCGAATGTTCTCTTTGCATGAGAACCTACTAAAGTACTCCCTCCGTTCCTGAAAATGTACTCCTAAGAAAATATGAACCTGCAACTGAACCGCGCTGCCTCCTGTAAAGGCAAGGCAACGGGCGATCGAGGCTCTGTGCATCCGAGCTTGCGTTGGGTGTTTCTAGTTCTTGGGCCACCACCACCAGACTTGATCTCAAATATCGTCGCGGAGGCTTTGGGGTGCAGTGGTGTTCGACGAGTCCGTGTAATGACAGTCGTGGTATTCTTGTGTTGTTCCGAGTTCTCTCGTGACCTTTTTCGGTTTCTCAGGCGCCCCAGGACAAGGGTTGCAAACCACTCTGTGTTTTTTCCTGGTTGATCGAGCCACGCAATCTGTCGTGCCGTGGAAGGTCTCCGACGTTGCCGCCAACATGTTGTGCTCCAACGGGTCCTTGCTACATGAGCCATGGGACATTTCCTTCGGTGACGGGACCAAAGACTCAATGGGCAGCAGAGGGACTGGACCATGAGCAGATTTGGAGCTACAAACGGTGAACGTGAGAAAGGCAAGTGCGATGTGTGCGCCCTTCGTACGTTGCGGAATGCACTGTGAAATACCCTATGTAAAACATTGTAAAAATGCGTGAAAATTGCTCGAAATGTCAAGGCATGAGTTCTTCCTAGCTTCGTTTGACTACAGTACCAACACCGTACATCATGGCTGGTTTATCAATCACTAGAGCCCGATATGTTGTGTTTCATGTTGAAAAGATGGCTTACATGAGCATATTTCGCGTTTGAAGCTAAAGAACTTTGACTTGACATCGTCCAACTTTGCAAATATTGGTTAACTTTTTCGGTGCTCAGCTCGACAAGGGGAAATACCCTAAATAATTCGCCGCCTCGTCTATGTTCTACAGCGGAATGTCGCGCGACCACGACGTTTGGTGGCATTTTCAAACTAGCTTCGCCATGCACACTGCACCTCCCATGAACACGAAATCCGTCGTGGCCGTCCAGGAACGTGGATGGCTGGTCGGCAAGACGTTCCGCGATCGCATCTGGAGCTTGGAACAAGGCATGCTCACGATGACAACCAACGAGAACCCCACAAAACCTGTCAGAGTTCACGTGAAAAGCGGTGACGTGTGGCAGGGCAAAAAGGTGGGGTTCAAAGTGAAAACCGACGATGGAACTGTCTACCGCGCCAACTCGAAAGCCCTATCGGCGGCGTGGCTCCAAGCTTTACACAACCGAGCCCAAGTCCACCACAAGAGTCCGCTTCAGTGATGAAATCCGTGTCTGCCTTATCCCGAGCGACGACGACGACGACGACGCGACAAGCTCTTCGGATGGCGAACATGACGATTGAATTTGCGACCCCAACAATCTATGCCCCCCTCGACGACCCCCAACCGAGCAGCACAACCCTGTGTGATGGGTCGGACCTTCCCCCTTGGCGCCGAGCGAAGATGCCAAACGGGTTCAAATAGACGAGAATCGCAGCACTTCAGCTTGAAGGCCTTTGCATCCCAGCTCCGGTAGTAAATCCCCGCTTAACTCTTGTATAATGTCGTTGTGACACGAGCTACATGCACCGAGTGTACAATGATCGTCGTCGCACACCGTTCCACGAGAGGTAGTAAACTGTCTTCCCACCTGACGTGCGCTTTTATATCGCTCCACCATCCGTTCATGAACCAGGCTGCATACAAGAACCAACCGGCGCCAAGTAGCTGGATGCGCACTATTGTCTGAACCAACCTTCTCGATTTTCTGTGAGACAACGTTCGGGCAATCGCGTCGTCGTCCCCGCGTGCTTCATC